>NC_057807.1:60437330-60603089 GCF_018294505.1 Triticum aestivum
ACCCCCACACACAATTAGACTCCATCTCTCTCTCACACACACACACAAACTAAGACTCCATCTCTCTCTCCTCTCTCTCTCTCTCTCACACACACACACAAACCACACACACTAAGACTCCATCTCACACACACATGCTCTAGGTGGAGCATTTGTTCCTACCACCCTTCATCCAACCTTACCCGTATGATAAACAATCACCTTTATTTACTTGCATAACATGGACAGTTTCCACTTTACTTTAGTAGTCAGCAAACTTATCATCTGTATACCCTTATAAAAAAATGAGTTGGCGATGATGGTGTGCCTGCCATCTTGTAATACAGACTGTATGATCTATATCTGACGGATAGGAAGAAAACTATGATAATTTTACAAAAGATACCCGCACCTCTCTCCACATCATTATCTCCCGCAACCTCATTGCTCAGCAATTAAAAAAGGAATAAGTCTCTGGAACAATCTAGCATGCATGGTGGCCGCCGCCGCCTGCCGGCGGCGTCCATCCCCATGCCTCCGCCCATTCCGACCACCAGTCACCACCACGCTCCACTCCTCCTCGCCTTATCTCTCATCTTTCATTTTTTCGATGACATTCTCGAGATATCATTAGTTTTTACACATGGGATTACTCCTGCATGGGTCAATAACATGGGTGTTTTGTAAAAAAATGCATATTGATGTTCCGTGCAATGCACGAGAATCTTGCTTGTAATTATATAACGCAAATCATGAGCAGGAAGTGACATTTTTTTGACACAACCACGTTAACATGGCCACGTAAATCACGAGCAGGAAGGAGAAGGGAAGCGGGCTGTGGAGTAACATTTTTTAACACAATTTCTTAGGAAACTGAGTGCAATAATTGAGTAGTTTTGCAAACTACCATTACTACTACACCTGAAACGGTTCAAAACGTATACTCCCTTGCCAGTGCACGCTTCCCGCGTGAAACGGTCAGCATCGCCTGGAGCGTCAGTGCTGCATTAATGCCAGGCCAGAGCGGAGGCGACCTCTCACTGGCGCCAGCTTTGAAGTGGCGCGACGGCCGAGAGAGCACCGCTTCCCGGTGCACGCGACTGCTCCGCGTCGAGACTGGCCATAGGCCCTGTTTGGATCCATGGGTTAGAGTTAGTTTGAGCTAGTTGGGGCTCAAATAGCCCTAAAGTATCCAAGCATGAGGGTTTAAATTGGAGCAAGTTGCACCGAACCCACCAAAAAAATTTTTCCCACCCAAGAGGTGCTAACTGGAGATAATTCTCATTGGGACCACTGAAAAATCACTTTTCTGTCTTGATGAAGTGCATTCATTGTCAATCTAACCCTGTCACCCAAACATCTCTTTGGCTACAGTTAGTTCAGTGTTAGTCATGAGTTAGTCTAACCTCTAGCTAAGTTAGAGTATCAAACAGGAGCAGTATAGGACATGCAAGTTGCTCAAAGCATACAGGCAAATTCGTACGTGAAAGGATTTTTTTGTTTTTGAAAACGGAACGTGAAAGGAATTCTTTTAGAGTGCTCTTGGCATGTCGCTAACATGTGATAGTTAACAGGCCTCAATAGACGGCAGAAACGCCAGCCCGCTGCACTTTGATATAGACGAGGAGGGAGAAGCGATACAGGCTGCTGGATTACTAGAGATAGGTGTCGCATGGAAGCCAAGAAATATGGTGATAGCGTGGGTTAGCCATGTACTAGTATGATGTAACTACATTGGGATGCCGTGTTTCGTACTCTTCCAGTCCACTATGGAGATGATTGGTTAATTTTATATCGCTGAATAATATTAAATATCATGAGTACAGACGCTCCACCACGAGGTTCCTCGCTCCTTCTCGGTCGTCCAGAATCTATGTTCTTCCACTCTATTTTTTTACATGAGCTTTGTTCATCCTTTTACCAACACGCGAGACATCTAGCATCAAGGCGCGCGTGTTATGCAACCGTCGTTCCATCTATATGAAGAACACGTTGCACTGGAACTACGAGACGGACATGTACCCAGGAGTGGACGTATGAACCTGAGTAATGTAGCGCAGTAAGTGGAGTAGAAAGGCACAAATGGTATGAACAAGCATGGCATACAGGGTGTGTTTGGTTGCATTCTCGTCTCAGCATAGTTGTTCCCTCTTCATGCATGCTCAACTCAACACCCCTCTTCATGCATGCTCTCTTCATGCATGCTTCTAGTGTATTTGTGCTAAACTAGTATGGACTCATGCACCCTCCATACACTCTACCAAATACCCAAAAGTAGGTCAAGAAGGGAACTCTTGGGCGGCATTTGTCTCTTACTATGTACTACCACTAAATGTTGTACGTGCAATGCACGGTGATGTTATGGAGTACGTGTCTAAGTACCATACTACTACTATATTAGTTGGAGGCACATATTAACTTTTATATTTGTTTACGTGTATGCCCCGAGACCTTCCAACTAGACGTGTCTTTCTCTCCAGGTCGCACTTTGTATCGTTCATACACCTAAGTACTACTACGTGTGGTCTCCGACCCAAAAGTGGAAGAAGTGGAGACGCTCTACCACGCTGTTTTTTTACGCTGGGCTCTACCACATTGTTCATGTCCCACTCCTTTCGCTGACGTGTGGGACATCCAGCACGTGCAGTGTTTGGCACCCTTCGTCGTAAGAGTTGAAACGCTAGCATTCATCAGAAATAAAAAATAATTATAAATCGGCAGTGATACTATTTTTTTTGCGAACCAATCAACAGTGATACTACCACGCGGTTTCCTTGCTCCTCGATATCGGAAAGAATACTTCCGTTTTCCAACATGTGGGACATCGACCATCCTGGTCCACTTGCCATGCACGCAGAACTCCAAGGGAGAGTCACCCAGGTCGTCGCGCCGCAGTAACAATGACTAATGAGCCGTCAAATCACAGGCCCACTTCCCACTTTGAAGATGCTCGGACGAAGGAACCATCATGACTTCATTGAATTCCGCTTCTTGAAGAAAACTACTGTACCAGCAGTACTGCTAGCTACAGTATTTACTCCAACAAAGGCCTCCTTTCGTTCATCGGATAGGAATATGAAAATCATAGGAAGTGAGATGACATGCATCTCAATTCCTATAGAGAAAGAGATGCCATTTGATGCATAGGATAGGAATTTTTCCCCTTAGTATAGGCTAATGTACTGGTAATTTGCTCTAAAAACTACAGTAGTAACTAGTAGTACTGGTACATGCTCGTGCTCAGACACAGACACACACACTAACTACTACTCCTAGTACTATTACTTCTCACATGCTGGCCAGACGCCGTCGTTCTCCTTCCCGGCTTTGTCGGCGACACCCCACCGTGCTTGGATCTCCGCCGACCTCTCCGCAGCAGCGCGTGCGTCCTTTTCTTTCTTGCGGCGGCGGGCCTCTCTTTTCTTGAGTGCTTTCTGACTTTTCTGCTCCCTCTGTGCGGCTTTGGCCGCCTCTTGCTATACCGCCCATTCGGCCTTGGCATCTTCAAATTCCTCCCACATAGTTGTGAGGTCGCGAGAGGCGATGAACTCAGCACGGCGGGATGCCATCGCTTCCCTACCATTTTGTGTGCGTTCGTGGGAGGCGAGGAACTCGGTGCAGCGGGATGCCATTGCTGCCTTACTGGTTAGTGTGCGGCGCGGGGGCATGAACGACGCTTGGTGAGAGCTCTGGGGTGGAGCGGCCGGACAACCGTATATTGCATTGGTTTGTCAAGAGCTCAAGGACAGAAGACGAAGAAAATTAGGATTCCCCTTCAAACCTGGTCATTTATTACCGAGTAAAATGCATTGGCGGTCATCGAACTTGTCTTGATAGCTCACTTTGATCATTGTATACGAGATATGGTGATTATACGGTCGCTGGCTCAGCGTATACTCCCTCCTTTCCGGTTTATAAGGCTCAATTCAAAAATCTCACCAACCAAGGTAGATGGTGAGTGGTGGAATACTTTTTGTAGTTTGCAAAAGCACCTAATTAATGCTCTTGTTTTTCTCAAAAAATTATGCTTATCAATGCATTAATTGCAATGCATGCATGCATAAAGTACATGCATTGGTCAATTTTCTCTCAATACTTGCATGGAATGATTTAATGGACCTTGGAATCTGAACGTGTGATGGGAAACAACCAAATTGAGCCTTATAAAATGGAAAAACTAAAATTTTGAGATAAGCCCTATAAACCGGAAAGGAGGGAGTAGCTCCGTATTTGTATGGTTAGCCAGTCAAACTGTCCGCATGCGCCTGAAACGGTCACTGTCTCTCCAGAATGTCAATGCCGCATTCATTGGACTTAACTGCAGGTGCAATTGGTGTGTCACTGATATGCGGGCCAGATGCCCGTTGGGCCCACATGTCAGTCACCCAAACACATCTGCAGTTAAGTCACTGAAGCAGCGTCCGCATTCATGCCCGACGAACCTACTCCGGCGCCAGTTTTCCATCCGTCTGCCGCAGCTCATTGCCATTCGCCCACTATATTAACTTGAGCCCCAGCTCCCAGCCATAGCCAAAGACCCACACTTATTCTCCTCTGGTCCCTTCCTTCTGTCGGCACCACTTCAACCATGGCCTCGTGGCGCTACGAAGCTCTCTTGGACGTACTGTCAGAGGAGCAGACGAGGGACATCAGCGGCTCCGCTCCGGGAGCGCTCCAAAGCTCTCTTCGACATACTCTCGCAGGAGCAAACGAAGGAGATCGCCGGCACCCCCTGGGCCGCCTTCCACCGCCACGACCACGAAGCCGGCGTGCGTGCGCGGGCGCAGCCGGCAGTGAGGAAGAGTAGTACATGGTAGGTCGCCGCTGCTCTGGTCCCGTGAATGCCACCGCTACTCCACTCAGTCGACACCAAGCTTGGTGGGGTAATCATCGGCGGCCGATTAGCCGCTTGACGGCGACGTGGAGGCGGAAATCTTCATAACCTTGTGCTCCAGCCGGAGGAGGAGGTTATCGAGGCGGATGAGGAGGAGGCAAAGGCAATGGCCGGCTTTCTCGGGTTCATGGCCAGACTTGGTGGTCGGTCGCCGGCGATCGTTTAGATTAGGTTTACAGTAGGTTTAGTACGGTTTGTGTGAAATATGTAATGAATTTCGTCCAGTTTGTAGGAAAAGTTTTCGAAATGTAATGAATTTCATCCGGTTAATTTGAAATTTCCTTTGTTTGCACGAATTTCGCCCGGTTAGTTCATATAGTTGTTGAAAGGTATGCGGGTAACATCGGATGGCATCCATCAGTGTCCTCGGACAGATGCCGGTGTAAATTTGTGGGCCAGCGCTGGAGATGCCCTAACTATCATGCTATAATCGCTAACAATCCTCCATTATTTGGCAGGGAACAGTTATCCCTCGATAAAAATCAGAT
Organism: Triticum aestivum; assembly: GCF_018294505.1. Lineage (NCBI taxonomy): Eukaryota > Viridiplantae > Streptophyta > Magnoliopsida > Poales > Poaceae > Triticum > Triticum aestivum. The sequence goes on from NC_057807.1 coordinate 60,442,692, forward strand.
CCGCGGTGTTTCGCACTCGTCCTGCGTACGAGTGTAAACTCTGGCTTACATAAAAATGGAGAAAGTGGACGGCACTGTAGCACGTCATATCACTCGAACTAGCCCGCCTAACTAGCGGGAAAGCACCACCCTCGTCATTTTGTTCTGGATTTCTATCGATTGATCGCGCGAAAATGTTACGCTTCACAAGTTCTAAAGGAAAAGGCGGCACACTTACGACTTGTACGCGTCGCAACCCCGATAGTCCGGCTCGCACGCCACTCACTAAAGGGGACACGTGTTGTCTTGCAATTTCACTGACATGTGGGACCGTAATTGAATAAACCGTCGATAGCCGAAATCTAATCGCTCAGCGGGCGTCGGCTAAGAAGAGAGAAACGGGGGAGGGAGAAGAGATCACCCGCCCGCCGCACACGGACTCCAAGAAATATATGGTGATAATGTGAGGTGGGCCATGCTGGAGCCCGGACCACTTCCGGAGCCCGCTCTCACCGCCCTGGCCCCTCAAGACGCCAGCTGCCCGCTGCATGCATAGCAAGTAGTCCCCGCTTATGTGGAGGAGAGAGAGGCATTGACAAAGTCAAGGAGTAACAGTGGAGACAATAACTTTCATCAAAAATAAACAATGATACTTGTTGCTCGTCCTCTATATGGAAAGAATACTTTCATTCACCGACATGTGGGACATCGACCATCCTGGTCCACCTGCCATGCACAAAATTATCCTGGTCTACCCCGATCGTATCGCAGGCCCAACCTTTCCCACCGTAAGTTGTTCGGACGAAGGAACCATCATGACTTCGTTGAATTCCGCTTCTTCAAGAAAACTTACTGTACCCGCAATACTTCTACCACACGCGAAGACTGGACGGCATTGTACCATGTCATATCACTGAAACCCACTAGGCCAAAGTAGCCCGCCTAGGTCATCTATTTTGGAATGGAGGGAGTACGTCTCTGCACTGCTATGATTTTGTGTTGCACGTTCTCTGTACTTTTGCTACGATTTTCCTACCCTATGAACCAAATGAGGCCTGAATGTATGTCGACTATTGTCTAATCGATTGCTAAGCCTACAACTTTAGGAGTTAGGGCTATTGGTCGATCAACAAGGGATAAGTATAAGAGTACCACGAGCTCATCAGCCCCAATGTTTCTCTTTGGTGAGTGTTTTGCAAGTACTATAGCTCGCACAGTAGCTAGCCTACTAACACCAAGAATCATCAAACAAGCCCTGCTGATATGATAAACAGTTCAAAATTACATCTAAGCATGCCATATATTACATCAAAAGCTGGTGAGGACACATATGTTTCCATAACTCGGAGAGGGTTCGCATGATTCATCGCATGATTCACTATCAAACAAAAGTAGCAAGATCCGCCCACACAAGACAGTGCACTAGCCCTAAGATGGTTTGATAACACGCATCATTCTGGTAATTAAACACAGGGAAATGCAAACTACCCTGAAGAATTAGCGCGACCAACTATTTCTTGTCATCGATCTCTCGGGCAATGACCACAGCATGGACAGCGGCATGGGAATCGACTTCTAGGGCGATGTCCACAGGACTGACCACGACATCGGAATCGATCTCTGTGGCGATGTCCATAGGATGGACAGCGGTATCAGAATCGATCTCCGGGGCGATGCCAACAGGACGGGCCACGACATCGGAATCATCAAGGACAACCACCGGCACCTGCACAACACTAACATATTAGCAAGCACATTGCAAATAATCAAAAACCACAACTATGGTAATAAGCCATTATTTTTTACCTTGTGCAGCTCACCGGGGGATCTCATCCCTCCGGGGGTCATCTCCCCGTCCTCAATGGGGGCCATCACCTTGCCAAGGGAATACTGCTTCTCAACGGCGACTATCTCCTCAAACTCGGTCTTGAGCCTCACATAGGTGGCAATCAGAGCTCCTGGGGTAGGCACGATGGGGCCCTTGCTGTTCTTCCAACTTTATTTAAGGAGTTCATCCGCCAACATCCTCAACTCTTTGGCCAGTGCTTGTTTCTTGGAGTTCTTCGTCTCCCTGGGTTGGCCCGCCAACATGGTCAACTCGTTGGTCGGTGCTCGCTTCCTGGAGATCGCTGTCTCCAGTGGGTTGTCCGCCAGCAACTCTTTGCCTAGTGCTCCAGGATCCATCAATGAACTGACAAACAAAAAGCAATCGAAAGGAAACCACAATCGCAATGAAAACGGGAAAAGAATAGGATGCGAGAATCGGTCGGTGCTTCGCAAAAAGAAGATTATTGGAATGAAAATATAGCAGCATAACTGATTCGCCCACCTTTCCTTCATCGGTAGAGAAGAAAAATGGCAGAAGTGAGTAGCCTGGAGTGAGGTTTTCTTCAAGAAAGGGAAGAAAGGGCTTGAACGAGCGTTCCAATTAAATGATGGTTGCTTCGTCTAGTCCAACTTGGAGGCCACCTTACCACTGCTGGTAAAGGTATGGGTTTTATGATATGACGGGTCATGACGGCCACACCGGGGTGACAGCTGAGTCTCGACTGTAGCAGCTCGCTATGATTTGGTGGATGGCACACGGGCCCGGATGCTTTGAAATGTCATTAACTTGATTTTAGTCTCTTTAGTATTTGGATCCAAGCATGGATGAGGCTAACAAGTTTTAGTCCCACTACTTTTAGTCATGGGACTAAAATGTATCAAAGCACTCTCTCAATATTGTGCACCGTGACCAAGGCGGAGAGGAAAACGAGAGAACTACGTAATTAATGCATGAGTTTAATTAGGGTAGTTTTCTAAAGTACGAGATACATTCCTCCAATCGCAAAATCCCTTGGTTCATGAGATTTGAGATTTGAGCCCTATAAACCAGAGGGGAGGGGGTACTCCACACGGTGTAGTCTAGTCACTTGTTTTTTTTGAGCCGAAGTCTAGGCACTTGTTGAAATCTCTAGAAAGGCAAATACTCCTTTCCGGTTTACAGGTCTATACTACTCCCTCCGTCTGGGTGTGTAAGTCATCTTACGAAAGCCAAATAGTCCCAAAACACTTAGGCGCGGTGCATTAACTTCTACCTTGTTTCTTGTTTCTTGACATACGTATCAACCAATAAGAGATGAGAGGGGTGCATGCTTTTAATGACTTGCAATGGCTAGTTCATTGCATGGAATGCTATTAATTAGCAAATAAACATTGGTGACCCCAGGAGGAAACGGTGCTAAGCGCGTGGACCAATGCAGAATGAGTATCAACCAATGGATAATGGAGTTTAATTGTTAAACAATAGCAATTTTGTCTCATGCAAGAGCCTGGCTAGTACTCCAAGGAACCGCACCACGTGAGCATTCGCAACTGCCACGTTCGGTTTGCACTTGGCTCTTCGCCTCTTCGAGAAGACGAACAATGATGTTACTCCTACTTCTACAGTATCGAATCCACTGCTCCATGTCCGTCCACCTCGTGCGGGAGGGATAGCGTGTAGAGAAAGCTTCTACTTACTACTCCTGCCTTTGTGTCCATGACAGGTGGGCCCAACAGGTGGTTGGCCCATCTGTCATGCAGCCAAAGGCAGGTGCAGTTAAGGCACCGGAGCTCAGTCCGCGAGGGAGAGGGCGTCATAGTAATCTAATTTCTCGGGCTTGTACGAGTTGACGCGACACATCAAAGCACTGCATTCGATAAAACTCTTTTTACATATTTCAAATGGGCTACTTCGTATGTAGGAGTAGACATATTCTGCTTCGTATGTACTCCCTCCGTTCCAAAATATAAGTCTTTTTAGAGATTTCACTATTAATTGGAGTACATATGAAACAAAATGAGTGAATCTACACTCTAAAATATGTCTATATACATCCGTATGTAGTTTGTAGTGGAATCCCTAAAAAGACTTACATTTAGGAACGGAGGGAGTAGTCACTTGTTGCAATCTCTAAAAAGACTTATATTTGGAAACGGAGGGAGTACAACGCATGCATGCATGCCGTGACTTTCCTTTTGATACTTGCATGTGTTATTTAATGCACCTTACCAAATTTTGACTATAAATTTAACTAACCAAATTTTCATGCATGTCACAAAAAATCACGGGGCTGTTTGGATTGTGACTATGTTCGTCTTATGTTGCCACATTATTTCTCCCACACTTGCCACACTTGCCTAACCTGAGTTACTCAAATTGTTAGACACACTTTGGCTTGCCTAAGGGAATGTTGCCACAGTTTTTGTGTCTATGACATGTGGGGTTCACTGCTAATAAAAAAAATCTTGTCTTAGGTGTGGATAATAAAAAAGACTTATATTTAGGAACAGAGGGAGTAGAAAATATAAATAATAATGCATGTTGGGGCAACCCACGTTTCCGCTAATTTTAGCCGTGGGCTTGTTCATAATTTTTACGAGGGGGTGGTTGTTCATTTAATGTAGGGACATGTAGTACTACCAGACTTGAACGATACAAAGTGCGACCTGGCACACCGTAACACCACTTGGAACAAGCGGGTAGCTATCTCAAAAAACAATCAACAAATAAAAAAAACCGCGACCTGGCATGTAGTATAGTATACAATTTTAAATGATTGTTTTGATGGAGTGAAAAAGGAAAACTACCCCACTACTTATATATAGGCCGGAGCCTCCGCGCTTGCTTGCTAGGGCTGCTCTATTCACACACTCTCATCCTCTCCAGATCTAAACAAGATAGGGGTAGTAACCCTGTCTTTCTCCCTTCAAAAACACTGGCTTTCTATCCTCACCACTGGTTACAGATCCGGACGTATCCCCCTCCACCGGTGAAGGGGAGGAGGGGTAGCGTTTAGGCCGTCGTTGACAGCGAGGGAGGAGACCCACTGCCAGCCGCACCGTTATCTCTGGCCTAGCGCCAGCGCGGGAGGTCCTCTGATCCCTTCGTCGTTGCCTGTGGGCGGATCCGGCCTCCCGCCGCCCACCTATCCACATCCCGACGACCTTCAGGTATATCTTCGTTCGAAACCGCCTTAGCTCTACTTCCCCAGCTCGCTATGTTGCTGCATGTGCATCATTTTCTACCTCTCAGCCCCTCTCGATCGGATGGTCCAACGTCACCTATTTTTTTCTTCTATTGTTAGAGGTAAAGCTACTTCATGGAATCGAATCTTGTACTCCCTCCATCCGAAAATACTTGTCATTGAAATAAAGTGGGGGTGGGGGAATTTAGTATGTACATCGGACTTGGTACAAACAGGATGTTTCTAATCCGATGGAATCAGTACTACCAGACCAGCTTTCCTATGAACTATTATTCACCTTTCCCGTGTTCCGAACAGTTGGAAGGGAAAGAATACTGTAGGAATTGTGTTCCTACAAAAATCCTGCACCAAACCTGTGAACCGAACGCAGCCTTAGTTGTTCTTAATATAATGTCCCTGGTAAAAATGAAGCCGTGCCACCGTTTTTGCCTATAATTGTTTGAGACTCTGACAAGTTTAGCCAAATGTTTTTGCCTGTAATTGTTTGAGACTCTGACTGTTTCCTCTGTGCCTTTTTGTGCAAACAGGGCTATCCAATTCACCTGGTTGCTGTTGTGACCTTTTGGTGCACTGAACAAAATTCTTCTTAAAAGAAGTGACATTTGTGCTATTTAACTAGAATGTCAGATGGAACAGTTGGTTCATTTTGGTGGAACTGCACAAAGGGAGATCTGTGTTCCAATCCTCATCATCCATATTGGCGCCATAACCTTCCTTTAGGTAAGAATGATATTTAATGCATGTGTTCATCTCTATTTTCTGACTGCCATGAGAAAATAATGTTGTTTTTTACTAGTACACTTGTACTCCCTCACTGACAAAAACAATTCTGAATTAGAAGGCCAATCATGTACTTGGTTTCACCAACTAGTGAGGAGAAAGAGAAACATAGCATGAAGAGGAAGAAGAAGAAGAATAAACAGTGCCAAGGCGATCTTGCTGAAGCCAGAGGCCTCAGTCGAGGCTATTCAAGGGCTCCGGCAATGACTACCTTACATGTGAGACGATCCTCCAGGGAGCCCTTCCACTTCTGCTGTCTCACTTAATTAATTAGGAGCACGTAAGTACCACTAATTTATTACTGCCTAATTTTCCTGTTGGAGTTAAACAAATCTTTAGTAGGACCCTATGCTGAATCATGTACGTGTGAATGTTTGTCTATGGAGGTGAATCATGTGGTGGAGCAGGGAGGGAATATTATTAGTATCATGACATAATAGTGCTATTGTTTTGCATGTCCATTTATTGCCATTGGTTCAATGAGGCAATGTTTTGCGTACTGTCCATCATGAATTTGATGCTACTGTTTGAGTAATATGCTAATGTCTTCCTATCCTTTCTCACTAAGCTAATGAAGGCTTCACCTTGTTCCTACTTGTGCAAACAGGGATCATGTTGTGCCAATCATACATTTTAGTGGAACTACACAAGACAATACAATGAACTGTATCCCAGCCAGTGCTTTAACTCTGCTGGAAGTTCTTGATAATCTTTCGATATAATCTCAGCACTGGTAAACAAGAGTGATTTCAACCATACATTTGAAGTGCACAAAAATGTATACTATTGTGTGATTCCAGTGAGTGCTTTATCATCTCTTATGGGACTACATGACTAAGCTTTTTTTCTCAGGTTGGTACGGGCCTAAGGCCTTCATCCATACTAGTTTGCTGTCATCTCTATTTGTATCGTGCTACTGTCATGAGAAACTCCTTTATCTTTGCACTTTTAAGTTTTGCAACCTATGATAAATGGCAATGCTTTGAGTGTTGAGTTGAGCTAATTGGCACTGATTAAATAAACTAATACCTCTCTTTAAGCAAGACTACTATGTTGCTAACTTTACCCATTAAGATAATGTGGGTGTTTCTATTTGTTAGTGTAAGTTTCATCAACTAGTCCCAACAGGGATGCTCGATTTTGGTGGAACTGCACAAATACTTTGGGTGCTTCATTGCCTTGACAGCATCCGTCCTTTCCTGTCAGTCGCTAATCTCTGCTTGATTTCTTCCTTTGCTGTGAGTCGCTTGGCTTATCTCGGCTTCCAGTTAAAGGAAATAATAATTGATATGCTACCTCACACAGGTTGGTACTGGCCTTTATCCTGATTATTATGCCTGTCATATGTTTTGGTAATTTGGTATTGTGCTACTGTTTGCCGATTTCATAAAGGAGTAATTTGGAGCCTGAACTCGCAGGAAAATCATTACATCGGGTGATTTCAGTAGAACTGCACAAAATGATCAGATGGACATGTACTTATGCTGCTGCTATGTACTCCAAAGTTCACTCAAACAAGCATCGATGTTGACAGGAAGTCCCTATATTCATTCGAGTTTCAACCGGCGTCAACCAATTGTCAAACTCCAAGTATTAGGAGAGTGAACGCCAAAAATATTGCTTGGTGCATAGCCCAGAAAAAACGCAGTCCAGTCTTTGGTCCCAACGTCTGCCTTTTGGTTATCAGCACATATGGTAGCGAACTACATGGCATGGAGTCTAAAGATTCTAGACAAGTTGGTTGACGCGTATATTCATCTGGGACTTAATCAGTCTGCACGCCAAGGATGCTTCATTTCAGTTGAACTGCACAAAAAATTTGGGTGGTTCATCTTCTCAACCGCCTCCTTTCTCGTCTGCAATGTAGAATTTTGGCGAGATATTGGACCAAGATGAGCCAGTAAACTAGTTGGATGAAAGTAGTGGCCAAGTTGCTCAAACCTCCATCGGCACGAGGCCACTATTTGAGGATAAACCTACAAGCAAAGTTCAGATTGTCTGTGCGGCCTCTTATGTACTCGAAATTTACTCGTACAAGAACTAATTTTAGCAAGATGTACCTCTGATTGAACATCATTTACCAGTCTATACCCTAGGTAATTAAAGTTCGTCCATGGATCATATTGGTTGTGATCTCAATCATTTGGATGCATAAACATACTCAACATGTGTATATCTGAATCTTTTTGTGAATTATGTATGAATATTGCCGTGTGATCTATCAATCATTTGGATGCATAGATATCCTGAGCTTTGTGTATATATGAATCTTTTGAGTTGTTGATAGTGAATGTTGGCTATGAATATGAACGTGTCGTGTGAACCTGAGTTTGATATGAATTGCAACAGAACCAGTTATAACCCTTCTCCTCCTCTCAATCTGCGACTCCATTGCCGCGTTTTCCCATCTCCGAGTCGTTCCCATCTTGGGCCTCGCCGTCGTCCACCACCTCGCTGTGTTCGGTGCGGCATGGTCAACAAACGAGAGTCATCGGAAGAGAACTGTACGTGGAGAGCCTGACGGCTGGGACCCACGAGGTCCATGGTCGCACGCAAGGAAAGTTCCTCCTTATTAAGCTGAAAAAAATGTTTCCTCCACCTGACAGCTGGGACCCACCGGCTGTATCTTCGCATGGAAGGAAGTTCCTCCTTGTTTTCCGAAAAAAATTATTCATCCCGTTGACAACTGGGACCCGTCAGATTTGGTGACTGGCTTGTGGGCCTGGTAAGCGGACGTGTACGCACGGCTTTGTCAACTTAATCAACAAATGATTCTAGCACCTGGACCGTTGGATGTTAATCCAACAGCCGTGCTCCTTCTTCAACCTCTGTTCTTACTCCTGTCTCCCGTGGGAAGCACCGCGGCTGTGCTGCCGCGCACCCGAACAAGTGAAGTTTCCCACTCCTCTCCTTCCGCGACTCCACTCCCCCGTCTTCCCCATCTCCGGGTTGTTCCAGTCTGGGTGCGCTCGGCACGGTGTGGTCAACGTGGTGAACAACCGACAGTCATCGGAAGATGACTATACATGAGAGGCTGACAGTGGGGACGCACCATTCCCATGGACGCATGCATGCAACGGAACGCGACGAGGTCAACGTGGTCAAGGAACGACTTCCATCGGAAGTATACTGTACGTGGAGAGTCTCAGCTGGGTCCACGGCCGCAGCAAGTAAGTGCCTCCTTATTACGCGGAAAATAATGATTCCTCCAACTGACAGTAGGGACCCACTGGACGGGCCACCGTATTTTGCGAAAAAAACATTTGCCCCCTGACTGCTGGGACCCACCTGACGGACCACCGTATTTCGTGAAACAAATGCCCCCCCCCCGCTGTCAGCTCGGACCCACCGGAAGTGCCTCCTTATTACGCACAAAAAAATGAATACTCCCCTGCTAGCTGGGACCCACCTTGGTGGGAGGCTGACTTGAGGGCCTACTAAGTTGACGGGGACGAAGGGCTTTGTCAACTTAGTCAATATGAACGACTCTAGCTCCAGTGACCGTACGATGTCCATCCAACGGCCCTAGTGCTTCTTCAACCTCTGGTCTTCTTACTCCAGCATCCCAAACCAGCGGCGGTCGTGCCTCATACTCCTGCCTCCCGTGGCCGGCTGTGCTGCCGCGGAGGACTCACCGCCCCCTACTATTCCCACCGCTGGCCAGGCCCTGCGGCGACGGCAGCCTCACACCGTAGCCGAACCAGTGAACCCTCGTACTCCTCTCCGTGCGGGCTTCCACTGCCGCGTCTTCCCCGGCTCCGCGTTGTCCCCTTCCTAGGCCTCACCGTCGTCCACCGCCGTGGTGCTCTCCGCGCGGCGTGGTCAACATGGTCAAGGAACGACTTCCATCGGAAGAGTACTGTACGTGGAGAGGCTGACAGCTGGGTCCATGGCCATAGCCCAGTTTTTTTGTGATTTTCCAAGTAAGTCGCTTTGTCAGGCCTGTTGGGCTGCAAATCTTTCAAGACGAGGAGAGCTTTCATTCGGCTGACCGAGAAAATGGCCCATCAGTAATGAGAAATGGGCTGTACATTTTTAAAACACATCAAAGTGGCAATTAGTTTCAAATATCTTTTTTTTTCATTTCGAGATTTTAAATTACATTAATTTTTATGCATGGAGAATTTGTTGGATTTTATATTGATAAACATTTAGTTTTAAATTCAGTTTGAATGTGAGTCGAAATTTCGGGATTAAAAATAGTTCGAACCGCACCGAAATATGCAAAATTTCGTATAATTTTTTAACCGTGACCACAATATGAGCTGTAATGCTAACAAAAAGAATATGGGCTCCAAACAAAACCTTAAGAATTAGCAAATGGGCTGTAAATTATTAGAAATAATGGCAGATGAGTTGTATGATGTTTTCCACAGATTTGAGGCTTTCCTAAAAAAAGGTTGACGCACAAGCAGTGACTCTTGGATGGCCATCCAACGGCCGTCGTGCTTCTTCAATCTCTGCTCTTCCTGCTCCAGCCGCTCAAACAAGCGCCGGCGGGACTGCGTGCTCCCTCCTCCCCGCGGCCGGCTGTGCTGCGGCACAGGCCTCACTGCCCCACCATACTCCCATCGCTGGCCTAGCCATCCCTCTACTCACCCACACATGCTGTTATTCTCCAGCGACGGCAGACGAACCAGTAAACCCTCGTTCAGTCTTACTCCCCTCCGCGTGGGAAACAACTGTTGAGTCTTCCCTGCCTCCGTGCCGTTCCCTTCCTAGGCCTCGCTGTTGTCCACCGCCCTGGTACTCTCGGCGTGGCCTGGTCAACGTGGTCAACGACAGACATGCATCTGAAGTGGACTGTACGTGGAGAAGCCGACAGCTGGGTCCATGGCCGCACGCAAGGAAATGCCTCCTTATTACGCGCAAAATAATGATTCCTCCACCTGACATCGGGGACCCACCAAAAGGGCCTCAGTATTTTGCAAAAAAAATGTTACCGCCGCTGACAGCTCGGACCCACCAGCTATATCTTCGCACGCAAGGAAGTGCCTCCTTATTACGCACAAAAAAATGAATACTCCCCCTGTTAGCTGTGACCCAGTATAGTGGTAGGCTAACTTGTGGGCCTACTATGTTGACGGGGACGGAGGGTGAGGGAGTCCTGGACTAGGGAGTGTCCGGATAGCCGAACTATCATCATCGGCCGGACTCCAATACTATCAAGATACAAGATTGAAGACTTCGTCCCGTGTCCGGATGGGACTTTCCTTGGCGTGGAAGGCAAGCTTGGCGATATGGATATGTAGATCTCCTACCATTGTAACCGACTCTGTGTAACCCTAGCCCTCTCCGGTGTCTATATGAACCGGATGGCTTTAGTCCATAGGACGAACAACAATCATACCATAGGCTAGCTTCTAGGGTTTAGCCTCCTTGATCTCGTGGTTATCTACTCTTGTAACACACATCATCAATATTAATCAAGCAGGACATAGGGTTTTACCTCCATCAAGAGGGCCCGAACCTGGGTAAAACATCGTGTCCCTTGTCTCCTGTTACCATCCGCCTAGAAACACAGTTCGGGACCCCCTACCCGAGATCCGCCAGTTTTGACACCGACATTGGTGCTTTCATTGGGAGTTCCTCTGTGTCGTCATCGATAGGCTCGATGGCTTCTTCGACCATCATCAACGACGCAGTCCAGGGTGAGACCTTTCTCCCCGGACAGATCTTCGTATTCGGTGGCTTTACACTGCGGGCCAATTCGCTTGGCCGTCTGGAGCAGATCGAAAGTTACGCCCCTGGCCGTCAGGTCAGATTTGGAAGTTTGAACTTCACGGCTGGCATCCGCGGGGACTTGATCCTCGGCGGATTCGAGCCACAGCCGAGCGTGCCGCACTGTCACGGCGAGCATGATTTAACTCTGCAGCCGGACAGTACCCTGGAGGCCGCACTCGAACCCGCTCCGATCTTCAATAAGGAGCCGGCTGCGTAGATCGAGGACGGATGGCTAGACACCGCCTCGGGGGCTGCAACCTCTACGGCAATAGAGCCAAACACTGACCTTGTCCCTCATAAAGCTCATGACTCCGAGGTGCCGGACCCCTCGCCGGACTCCGAACCTCCCATGCCCCCTCCGATCGAATCCGATTGGGCGCCGATCATGGAGTTCACCGCAGCGGACATCTTTCAACGCTCACCTTTCGGAGACATCTTGAGTTCGCTAAAGTATCTCTCATTATCAGGAGATCCCTGGCCGGACTGCGGTCAGGACGGTTGGGATGCGGACGACGAAGAAATTCAAAGCCCACCCACCACCCACTTGGTAGCCGCTGTCGGCGATCTAACCGACATGCTAGACTACGACTCCGAAGACATCGACGGTATGGACGACGATGCCGGAGACGACCAAGAAACAGCGCCCACCGGGCACTGGAAAGCCACCTCATCATATGACATATACATTGTGGATATCCCAAAGGATGGGAATGGCGAAGGAACAGCGGAGGATGACCCCTCCAAGAAACAGCCCAAGCGCCGGCGTCAGCGGCGCCGCTCTAAATCCCGCCACAGCAAGAATGAAGATTCTGGCACCGGAGATAATAATACACCGGACAGTGGCGAAGACAACCCACTCCAGCAAGTTCCAGCGCAGGAGGACGGAGACGCCAGCCCTCATGAGAGAGCGGCAGAAGAAGAGGTAGAGGATTATATGCCTCCCTCTAGAGCTGAGGCAAGCCTCGACGACGATGAATTCGTCGTGCCTGAGAATCCCGTCGAACAAGAGCGTTTTAAAGGCAGGCTTATGGCCACAGCAAACAGCCTCAAGAAAAAGCAACAACAGCTTAGAGCTGATCAAGATCTGCTAGCCGACAGATGGACTGAAGTCCTCGCGGCCGAAGAGCCTGAGCTCGAACGCCCCTCCAAAAGCTACCCTAAACGCAAGCTGCTCCCCCGATTAGAGGAGGAAGCGTATGAACCCGCATCACTAGGAGACAATACGGCTGACCGACCACCCCGTGGTCGCGGCAGAGAGGCCTCTAGGCCCTTCACTAGACCCGTACCCCGGCATCGCTCGAAAAGCACAAGGACACAGGGGAATGCTCTGGACTTGCGAGATATATTGGAGGATAAGGCAAGACAATCAAGATCGATCTATGGATCGCATGGGCGCCCCACGGTACACGACGACAACCGTCGCGCCGAACACAGTAAGTCCGGCCGGGCCGAACAAAACAGACAAAGCTCTTTTGAGCTCCGTCGTGATATCGCCCAGTACAGAGGCGCCGCACACCCACTATGCTTCACAGATGAAGTAATGGACCATCAAATCCCTGAAGGGTTTAGACCCGTGAATATCGAATCTTACGATGGCACAATAGACCCCGCGGTTTGGATCGAAGACTATCTTCTTCACATCCACATGGCCCGCGGTGACGATCTTCACGCCATCAAATATCTCCCCCTCAAGCTTAAAGGACCAGCCCGACATTGTCTTAAAAGCTTGCTAGTAGAGTCAATTGGGAGTTGGGAAGACCTGGAAGCTACATTCCTCGATAACTTCCAAGGCACGTATGTGCGACCACCAGACGCTGATGACCTAAGCCACATAATTCAGCAGCCAGACGAATCGGCCAGACAATTCTGGACACAGTTCTTAACCAAGAAAAACCGAATCATCGACTGTCCGGATGCGGAGGCCCTCGCGGCCTTCAAGCATAACATCCGCGACGAGTGGCTTGCCCGGCACCTGGGACAGGAAAAGCCGAAATCCATGGCAGCCCTCACATCACTCATGACCCGCTTCTGCGCGGGTGAGGACAGCTGGCTAGCACGCAGCAATAACCTCAGCAAAAATTCTGGCAGTCCGGATTTCAAGGACCGAAATGGCAGGTCGCGTCGTAACAAAAACAAGCGCCACATCAACGGCGACAATAGTGAAGATACGGCAGTCAATGCCGGATTCAGAGGCTCTAAATCCGGTCAGCGGAAAAAGCCATTCGAAAGAACTACTCCGGGTCCGTCCAATTTGGACCGAATACTCGACCGCTTGTGCCAGATACACGGCACCCCCGAAAAACCAGCCAACCACACCAACAGGGACTGTTAGGTATTCAAGCAGGCGGGCAAGTTAATTGCCGAAAACAATGACAAGGGGCTACATAGCGACGACGAGGAAGAGACCCGACTGCCAAACAATAGAGGACAAAAGGGTTTCCCCGCACCGGTGCGGATGGTGAACATGATATACGCAACGCACATACCCAAAAGGGAGCGGAAGCATGCACTCAGGGATGTATACGCGATGGAGCCAGTTGCCCCGAAGTTCAATCCATGGTCCTCCTGCCCGATCACTTTTGACCGAAGGGACCACCCCACCAGCATCCGCCACGGCAGATTCGCCGCATTAGTCCTAGACCCAATCGTCGATGGATTTCACCTCACCAGAGTCCTGATGGACGGCGGCAGCAGCCTGAACCTGCTTTATCAGGATATAGTGCGCAAAATGGGCATAGACCACTCAAGGATTAAACCTACCAAGACGACCTTTAAAGGCGTCATACCAGGTGTAGAAGCCAATTGTACAGGCTCAGTCACACTGGAAGTGGTCTTCGGATCCCCGGATAACTTCCGAAGCGAGGAATTAATCTTCGACATAGTTCCGTTCCGCAGCGGCTACCATGCCCTGCTCGGACGAACCGCGTTTGCAAAGTTCAACGCGGTGCCGCACTACGCATACCTCAAGCTCAAGATGCCAGGCCCTCGAGGAGTCATCACGGTCAACGGAAACACTGAATGTTCTCTCCGAACGGAGGAACATACAACGGCTCTCGCGGCAGAAGTACAATGCAGCCTCTTAAGGCAATTCTCGAGTCTGGTCGTTAAGCGGCCGGACACAGCTAAGCGCGCCCGGAGTAACCCACAACAAGACCACCTGGCACGTTCCGAGCACGTGTAGCAGTGCGGCCCCAACCCCAGCCCCTGTAAAACGTCAAAACAGGTCCTTCACGTACACCATTACGCCCTGAAGATACCATGGGCATGGGGAGAGGGGCACAACCACGATAAGCCCAGACTGCGGCTCAACCACACCAGGGGCTCTCAAGTGTGTCGTTCTTTTTTTTCATCTTTTTCCTTTTTTTAACCCACAGGACTCCGTTCGTTAGAGGCCCTGTCCGGCAGCAAACCTGCCGAACTCACGATGCAATAGCCAGGGAAGGAGAAAGGCTACAACGAATACCCAGGTGGTCTCCGTTACGAGCATTAAATCTGTTTTATACACCACTCTGCAGCCTACCCCTGGAGGGGGACATGTTTAACAGTCCCGTCCCTTGCTTATCGCACTATTTGGATCATTCTACATTCATAGCAGCACTTCTTGAATAAAACTATGCAGCACCTTTTTTCTTATAATTGCATTTCTTTTTTTATACATATGTTCATTTACAACATGTTGCATCCGTACACTTTGGTACGGTTAAAACACACCAGGGGCTTATGTTTCCCGCATCATGGTGTGATAAGTCCGAACACTTTCACAAGTGCGGCACCCCGAACTTATAGCATTATATGCATTGGCTCCGAATCATGTCTTGGGTCAATAGTTGGGTTTCCCCGGCTCCCATGTTTTGGTACATTACGTTCCGTTGTATTGGCTAAGGTAGCACTGGGAGAACCACTGCGATTGCGCCCCAATTGAGCTGGGTTAACGCCTCAGTGGAGAAAGCTAAAACTGACCGTCATGATGAGGCGAGAGCCGGTCACTGTTCGAGAGGTTTTTTGCGAGTCCTTAAAGACTTATGCCGCTTAGAGCGAGGAGCCGGATCTTGTCCGGCCCAGGCGTGGATAGCGCCCCAAATTGGTCCTTCCGAAGACTAGGGGCTTCGTCGAAATTTAAAATTATAGAATTCTATGGCTAAGTGAGAATGTTCAAGCATTATAAGTCCGGTTGCCTTGTTCGCTGTGTTGAGCGCCTCCCTAGATGGACCCAAAAATGGGAACAAGAGTGCTCAAGTTTATCCCGAACACCCCAGCACTCGTGGCATGGGGGCTGAAGCCGACGACTTGCCATCTCTCAGATTTGATAAACAGCCGCACATAAGGCAATATTTTAAATTAACAAGCGTTGCTTAGGGCATATGAACTAAGTTTTCAGCGCATAGGATAACAAAATGCGAGTCTACTCAAATATTACATCTTTGGAGCACTCACCCGCAATAGTGCGGGCGCCCTTCAGCACACTCTTATAATACATCTCGGGCGTGCGATGCTCCTTGCCCTCTGGTGGCGGGTCCGTCACGAGTTTCTGGGCATCCATCTTGCCCCAGTGCACCTTCGCGCGGGCAAGGGCCCGACGGGCACCTTCAATACAGGCGTAGTGCTTGATGACTTCAACCCACGAGCACGCATCCACCAGCCGCCGCACCAGGCCGAAGTAGCTCCCAGGCATGGCCTCCTTAGGCCACAGCCGAACTATGAGGCCCTTCATGGCCTGTTCGGCCGCCTTGTGGAGCTTGACCAGCTGCTTCAGCTGGTCGCTAAGGGGCACCGGATGTCCGGCCTTAGCATACTGAGACCAGAAGACCTTCTCCGTCGAGCTCCCCTCCTCGGCCCGGTAGAACGCGGCAGCATCGGACACGCTGCGAGGAAGATCTTCAAACGCTCCTGGAGAGCTCCGAATTCGGGTAAGCAATAGGTAATTAACACTCACAAGCTTACTTTGCATGAAAAATGCCTTACCCGCTGCTATTTTCTTCACCGCCTCAATCTCTTGGAGGGCCTTGTAGGCTTCGGCCTTAGCGGCTTTGGCACTCTCAAGAGCCGTTGCAAGCTCAGACTCTCGAGTCTTCGAGTCGCGCTCCAGGCTCTCATGTTTTTTCACGAGATCCTGGAGCTCTTGCTGTACCTCCGCCACCCGCGCCTCCTGCTTCTCTCGCTCGGTGTGCTCCACGGCCGCATTGCGTTCGGCTGCGGCCACTGCCTCTTTCAGGGTTGCCACCTCGTTAGTGGCCCTTGCAATACCCACGTTATCCTTGTCATTCTTTTTGCAACCAAAATCCTTTTCTGTAAGGTACAACTTTAATAAGGTGTTACTCACCTTCCTTGTCCTCGAGCTGCTTCTTGGCACGGCCGAGCTCGTTCTCGGACCGCTCGAGGCTTTCCTTCAACATATTGACCTCCGCAGTCAGTGCGGCAGAGGTCAGCAGCGCAGCCTGCAATCCCATATTGACATATTTATTATGACTCCTGCGTATATCTTTTTAGATCCTCAGTCCGGCTTTTCTTTCCGAACACCAAACCGAGCATCAGGGGCTACTGTCTATGCGGTACCATTTTATACATATTGAAATTCTTACCTCAAAGCCTGTTAGAAGGCTGCTGCAGGCTTCGGTCAGCCCGCTCTTGGCAAGCTGAACCTTTTGAATCACCGCACTCATAACAGTGCGGTGTTCCTCTTTGATGGAGGCGCCGTTGAGCGCCTCCAGCAAATTATCCGGCGCCTTCGGTTGGACGGAGGCAGCCGGCGTCATGGTCTTGCCCTTCTTGCGAAGGGGTCGCCCGCCGGACTCCGGAGCCACTGTGGGTTCCGGGGCCGAGTCTGGTGCAAAGTCTGGGAGGTTGTCCTGCGACACCTCCGGGGCTTCCTCCTCCTGGCGGGTCCCTTCCTGGGGTCCCAACTCGGCATCGTCCGCGTCACGGGGGGTGGAGGCAGTCGGAAGAGAATCCATATCCGACGCACCTAAGGACCCGCTCGACGAAGCGGGAAGATCATCCTTGGGTGGACTGCAGGGTTGTATGCGGCATTAGAAAGACATTATGTGGCGAAAAAGAAAAACCTTGAAGTTATTCGACAGTCCGGATACATACAATCTCGCCAGGGGCTTGGCCCTTGGAGGCCAGTCCTCGTCGCCGTCACTGGCATTGGCAGAACAGTTCGGGGGAAGAGTTTTTCCCTTCTTGGACCCTTCGGCCTCCCTTGTTGGGGAGGCCTTCCTCTTCTTCCCTCCCCCCGCTGGGGGAGAGGCTTTCTTCTTCTCCTCCTCGCCTTGGTGGGAGGAGTCGGCTTCGGATTCATCATCCGATAACACCTGAAAACGGGAACTCTTCCGAGTCCCCGTGGCCTTCTTCTTGGCCTTCTTCTCTGGCACCACGTGGGGTGCCGGAGCCAGCAGCCCTGTTAGGCGGGCGTCCGCTGGGTCCTGTGGCAATGGGGCCGGACAGATAGTTCGTTCGGCCTTCGCCAGCCAGTCCTGTCAAAGGTAAAGGGAGTTTAGATCCCGCATAGAGTCAAACTATGGAAAGCAAGTGGCAAAATCACTTACCTCGTCAGCTGGATGCTGCGAGCGGAATCCGCGATCTTCGGTAGCAGATGCAGGAGCCTCGGCGCCCTTGAACAGCACCTTCCAGACATCTTCATACGTAGTGTCGAAGAGCCCGCTCAGAGTCTGGTGCTGTGCCGGATCGAACTCTCACATGTTGAAGCCCCGTCGTTGGCATGGGAGAATCCGGCGGATGAGCATGACCTGGACTACGTTGACAAGCTTGAGCTTCTTGTCCACTAGCTTTTGGATGCAAGCTTGGAGTCCGGTCAGCTCCTCCGAATCACCCCAGATCCGGCCACTCTCTTTCCAGGAGGTGAGCGGTGTAGGGATGCCAGATCTGAATTTGGGGGCCGCTGCCAAATCAGGGTCACGCGGCTCGGTGATGTAGAACCACCCCGATTGCCACCCCTTAATGGTTTCCACAAAAGTGCCCTCCAGCCAAGTAACGTGGGACATCCTGCCCACCATGGCGCCTCCGCACTCCGCTTGGCTGCCCTTCACAACCTTCGGCTTGACACTGAAGGTCTTGAGCCACAAGCCGAAGTGGGGCTGGATGCAGAGGAAGGCCTCGCACACGACGATAAACACCGAGATGTTGAGGATGAAATTCGGGGCCAGATCATGGAAATCTAGGCCGTAGTAGAACATGAGCCCCCGGACAAAGGGATGAACTGGGAAGCCCAGTCCACAGAGGAAATGGGGAAGAAATACTACCCTCTCATGGGGCCTGGGGGTGGGAATGAGCTCTCCCTCGTCGGGGAGCCGATGCGCGATGTTGCTGGACAAATATCCGGCATCGCGTAGCTTCTGGATCTGCCCCTGCATGACGGAGGAGGCCATCCACTTGCCTCCCGCTCCGGACATAGTTGGAGAAGGTTGAGGTGAGAAGTGCGGACTTGGGCGCTGGAGCTCGAGTTCGCAGAGATGGATAAGCCAAGGAGGAAGAAGGCGCAGGTAAAAGGGTTGGATCTTTATCCCCTTATATGGGCGGACAAAAACATGTGTCCCCACCGGCCTGGTAAAACTCGCTTATCTCCCAAGCGTCACAATCAATGGCGTGGTTGGGTTACCCACGTCCGTATTGATGGGAATCCCGGAATAAGGGGAACACGATCTCTGCTTCGACAAGACGTGCCAAGGAAACCGCTTCGCTAAATGCGCGGAGGTGGAACAATAAAAACGATTCTAGTAAAGGCTTGGTAGTGGTGTGATGTCACGCCACAAAATACGTCAGCAGATTGAACTTGTGTAATATTATTCTCTCTACAATGGTACGTGGAATTTATTTTTGCAGAGCCGGACACTATCCTCGTGTTCACAATCTTCTATAAATTATTCGGAGGAAGAACCCGCCTTGCAATGCCGAAGACAACATGCGCACCGGACTCGTCGTCATTGAAGCCTGGTTCAGGGGTTACTGAGGGAGTCCTGGACTAGGGGGTGTCCGGATAGCCGAATTATCATCATCGGCCGGACTCCAAGACTATGAAGATACAAGATTGAAGACTTTGTCCCGTGTCCGGATAGGACTTTCCTTGGCGTGGAAGGCAAGCTTGGCCATACGGATATGTAGATCTCCTACCATTGTAACCGACTCTGTGTAACCCTAGCCCTCTCCGGTGTCTATATAAACCGGATGGCTTTAGTCCATAGGACGAACAACAATCATACCATAGGCTAGCTTCTAGGGTTTAGCCTCCTTGATCTCGTGGTAGATCTACTCTTGTAACACACATCGTCAATATTAATCAAGCAGGACGTAGGGTTTTACCTCCATCAAGAGGGCCCGAACCTGGGTAAAACATCGTGTCCCTTGTCTCCCGTTACCATCCTCCTAGACGCACAGTTCGGGACCCCCTACCCGAGATCCGCCGGTTTTGACACCGACAGAGGGCTTTGTCAACTTAGTCAATATGCACGATTCTAGCTCCAGTGACCGTACGATGTCCATCCAACGGCCGTAGTGCTTCTTCAACCTCTGGTCTTCTTGCTCCAGCCGCCCAAACCAGCGCCAGTCGTGCCTCATGCTGCTGCCTCCCGTGGCTGGCTGCGATGCGGCGGAGGCCTCACCGCCGCAACTACTCCGATCGCTGGCCAGACCATCCCTCTACTCACCCACACCCCCTATTATTCTGTGGCGATGGCAGCCTCACACCGCAGCAAACCAGTGAACCCTCGTACTCCTCTACGCGTGGACATCCGCTGCCGCGTCCTCCCCGGCTCCGCGTCGTCCCCTTCCTACGCCTCGTCGTCGTCCACCGCCCTGGTGCTCTAGGCGCGGCGTGGTCAACGTGGTCAAGGAACGGCTTTCTGTCGGACGTGGATTGTTCATGGAGAGGCTGACAGCTGGGTCCACGACCGCAGCAAGGAAGTGCCTCCTTATTACGCGCAAAATAATTATTCCTCCACCTGACAGCGGGGACCCACCGGACGGGCCACCATATTTCTCGAAAAAAAGTTTCCCCCATAACTGCTGGTACCCACCAGCTACACCTTCGCACACAAGGAAGTGCGTCCGGGTAAAAAAAATGATTCGCCCCACTGACTACTGGGACCCACCAGCTACATCTTCGCACGCAAGGAAGTGCCTGACAGTCGGGACCCACCTGGTCGAAGCGTACGTAGCATTATCATTCTGGTCGCAAACGTGTACGTACATACTAGTCGATGTAGAGGCGCGCACGTGTCGTAGATGTAGAGGCGCGCACGTGTCGTAGTAGAGGTGCGCACGTAGCATGTACACGTACATACAACGGCGAGGGTGCAAGAAAGAAAATACGACCATGTACGTACATACGGGCAGGGTCTCTAACGCCTACTCGCGCATACGTACATGGCTGGGTCGGAACGGAGAAGCAGCATCGTCGTCGTGTTCATGGGGAGCCAACCGGCTGGGTCGGAACAGAATGTGTGGTCGTGTTCAAAGGGAGGGCTTGGACGGAACAGGCGATGGAAACGAGGCCTGGCGTACCGCATAACGGAGGAAACGACGTTGTGTTCGATCGGCCACGTTCGAAACTGGGTCCGGTTAATCGGGAGGGGCCTGGCGTACCGCAAAACGGAGGAAACGGACCTCCTACGGTCGAGACGGAGGTCCTATTGATCGGGAGGGGTGTGGCGTACCGCAAAACGGACGAAACGGACCTCCTACGGTCGAAACGGGGGTCCTGTTCATCGGAAGGGGTGTGGCGTACCACAAAATGGACGAAACAGACTTGTGTTAGAGCGCTACGGTCAAAACATGGGGGGAGGGGTGTGGCGTACCGCAAAACGGGACTCCACGGGATACTGTTCATCTCCACCATCAACCTCCTCCAGCCTCCACGGGCTACCGCCGACCTCCTCCAGCCTCCATGGGCTCCTGTTCATCCAACCTCCACCGCGCGCTACTCCACCGGCTACTGTTCAACCACCCCTCCACGGGCACCCCTCCACTGTCTACTGTTCATCCAGCCCTCCACACCACAGGGTCCTGTTCAACCACCCCTCCACGGCCACCCCTCCACCGTCTACTGTTCATCCAACCCTCCACACCACGGTTTCCTATTCATCCAGAGGCAACGCCACCACTCACTGTTCATCCAACCCCCCCCCCCCCCCGCAACACTCACTGTTCATCCCAGAGGCAGCATTGATCGGCTTCAGTTAGCAGCAGTAACGAAGGAATCGCTCCATCGGGTTCAGTTAACAGCCATCGATCGATTGCTCGGGTTCAGTAATGTGTAGCCTGCAGTACAATCGCTCGGGTTCAGTTAGAGCCCAAAGCCTCGCTTGGGTTTAGTTAGAGCCAACGCCTCGCACACACGCACATACATACGAGAGAAACGCGCATCGCTCCGCCCTCGACCTCTCACCGTAACCGGCAACTCCCCAAAATTTTCCTCCCCCTCGCTTCTACCACGGTTTTTTCTGTCATGGACGGCCCAAAGAATGTCATGCAGCTGCGTCTCCGGCCCGCCCAGGACGAAAAACCCATTTTCTGTCATTATTTTTTGTCATAGAAGTAGGATCCCACCACATCTATGATGATACCGGGTTTTGTCACAATTATCGTCATAGAAGTGTCATATGTATGACAGAAAAAATTTCGTTCGGCCCAAAATGTCATGGATGTGTCTATTTTTGTAGTGCATACTCATCATTTAAGCTCAAAATGGGGTTGCCATTTTTCTTTTAAGCATTTTGATGTATTCACATCTTGTTGAGTTGCTTTGACCCATGTCTTGGGATAAAGCTTCTCTAAGATGGAATGACATACCTTGGTGGTGGTGTTGATCTTGATCATGTAGGTGAACTTGTGTAGGATGCTCAATGTTGATGTAGTTCATCTAGAGTTGGGAGCACTGCTTGTAGTTTGAGTTCATCTTCCTACATGGGTTAGTTTTGCAAGGAACAGCACTTTTGTATCCAAAATGACAATCATGGAATTTGATACCAAATGAAATTTGATATATAGAAATTGTCAAAGGATATATAAAGGATTCATGCATTCTTGTCTTCATCCACCACATTGTTGAGACTTGGTGATGTAGAGATTGCTTAGAATGTGAGTGAGTTGCAATCTCATAGAATTGGACTTATCCAAGTACCTACAAGGGTTAGATAGCATGCAAGAGTATAAGTATATCCGAGACATATGATCATCATCATAAGAGAAATATCAAGGATTAGTCATAGAAAGGCTCATGCCTTGCATGTATCCAAATGGAGTATCTACTCCACGTTTGAGGCATCAATGATGTTCAATTCACCTCTCAAATGGCAAAATACTTTATCATCAAGTGGTTTAGTGAATATATCTGCCAATTGCTTATTGGTACGAACATGTTTAAGATTGATATCTCCCTTAGCAACATGGTCTCGAATGAAATGATGACGAACTTCAATATGCTTAGTTCAAGAATGTTGCACAGGATTATGAGCAATCTTAATAGCACTTTCATTGTCACAAAGCACTGGAACATGTTTCACATAGATCCCATAATCTTTAAGAGTTTGGGTCATCCAAAGTAATTGAGCACAACATGAACCAGCGGCAATGTATTCCGCTTCGGCGGTGGATAAGGATACCAAGTTTTGTTTCTTGGAGGACCAAGACACAAGAGATCTACCAAGAAATTGACAAGTACCTAAAGTGGACTTTCTATCAACCTTGTCACGGGCATAGTCCGAATCCTAGTAGCCAACAAGATCAAAAGAAGACCTCTTAGGATACCAAATGCCAAAGTTTGGTGTGTGAGTTGAGTATCTCACTATCCTTTTCACAACCTTAAGATGATATTCTTTGGGGGCCGCTTGATATCATGCACACATGCGCACACTTAGTGTAATATCGGGATGGGTGGCACATCGATATAACAATGAACCAATCATAGAGTGGTAAACCTTTTGGTCAACCGGTTCGCCATCCTTTGTCAAGTCTAGATGTCCACTAGTAAGCATGGGGGTACTCATACCTTTGCATTCTTGCATGTTGAACTTCTTGAATAAGCCCTTGGTGTACTTTGCTTGAGAAACAAAGGTACCCTCCTTAGTTTGCTTCATTTCCAAACCAAGAAAGAACTTGACTTCACTCATGATAGACATCTCAAACTTCTCCGACATTAGACTTCCAAACTTTTCACTAAAATGAGGGTTAGTCGAACTAAATATGATATCATCCACATAAATTTGGCATACAAATAATTCACCATTAACCCTTTTAGTAAAAAGTGTAGAATCAATTTTTCGAATCACAAAGACCTTTTCAATAAGGAACTTAGTCAAGCATTTATACCACGCTCTGGGAGCTTGTTTAAGACCATAATTAAAGAGCTTTGTGAAGTTTGTAAACATGATCGGGTTTCTTGGGATTAACAAAGCTGAGAGGTTGTTTAATAAAGACCTCCCCCTCAATTTCACCATTAAGAAAAGCACTTTTAATGTCCATTTGATATAAAGTGATATCATGATGATTGCCATAATCAAGTAAGATGCGAATGGATTCAAGTCTAGCAACGGGGGCATACGTCTCACCATAGTCCATACCTTTGACTTGAGCGTAGCCTTGAGCGATGAGACGAGCGTTGTTGCGTACAACTTGTCCATCTTCATTTTGCTTGTTCCAAAACACCCATTTGGTTCCAATGACATTGTGCTTCTCATCGGGCTTTTCAACCAACGTCCACACTTGGTTCATCTCAAAATTGTGTAGCTCTTCATGCATGGCGTTCACGCAATGTGGATCATCAAGAGCATCTTCAACCTTCATAGGTTCAATACTAGAAATGAATAAGTAATTCTCCCGGTTTGAATATCATCATAGATTTGTTCGATGGGATGATCTCTTGAGACTCTTGCTCGAACTCCTGAGAGCTTTTGTTTGGGTCGGGGTGGAACATCCTCTTCATTGTCTTGTTCTTCTTCTTGTCTTTCTTCATTGTTGTTCTCGTTGTTGTTCTCTCTTGTTGTTCGCTCAAGGTGGAGAAGGAGGTCAACGAGGTTCCTCTTGTTGTACATCCTCGTTTCTGTCGTCTTGATGCGTTCCACTTGTGGATGCCTCCAAGTCAACTAGTGGTTCACCTTGGTGTGAAGTTGAGGCTTGCACTTGGACAAACGAGGTACTCTCCTTCACCTCCATTGGGCAAATCTTGCCAATAGACAAGTCTTGTATTGCTTCCAAAGGATCCTTGTCACCTACATCAATTGGCAATTGCTCTACTTGCGAGCCGTTAGATTCATCAAACTTCACATCTACCGTCTCTTCACCCTATCAGGTGAAATTGTTGTAGACACGATATGTGTGAGAGTTTGAGCCATAACCGAGTAGGAAACCTTCATGAGATTTAGGAGCAAATTTTGAACGACAATGCTTATCAAGAATTAGCACTTTGAGCCGACTACCGAAATTATCCAACTTGGGGTTTGTTACCGGCAAGAAGCTCGTATGTCGTCTTGCTGAGTAGCTTGTGAAGATATAGATGATTCGTTGCATGGCAAGCTATCTCAACTGCTTCCGCCCAAAAGTGTTTTGGCGTATTGTACTCATCAAGCATCATTCTCGCCATTTCGATGAGCGTCCGGTTCTTCCTCTCAACAACTCCATTTTGTTGAGGCATGTACATGATACGTCTCCAACGTATCTACTTTTACAAACACTTTTGCCCTTGTTTTGGACTCTAACTTGCATGATTTGAATGGAACTAACCCGGATTGACGCTATTTTCAGCAAAATTGCCATGGTGTAATTGTTGTGCAGAAATAAAAGTTCTCGGAATGACCTGAAACTTCACGGAGTCACGTTTTGGAGCTAATAAAAAATATTGGCGAAAGAATCAATAGAAGGGGGCCCACACCCTGTCCACGAGGGTGGAGGGCGTGCCCCCTAGTACGCGCCCCCCTAGGACGTGCCCCCTGCCTCGTGAGTCCCCTGGACCTCCATCGATCTCAACTCCAACTCTATATATTCAAGTTCGGGGAGAAAACTCAGAGAGCAGGAATCATCGCGTTTTATGACACGGAGACGCCACGAAGCCCTGTTCTTCCTCGGGAGGGCTGATCTGGAGTCCGTTCGGGCCTCTGGAGAGGGGAATCCGTCGCCATCGTCATCATCAACCATCCTCCATCACCAATTTCATGATGCTCACCACCGTGCGTGAGTAATCCCATCGTAGGCTTGCATGACGGTGATGGGTTGGATGAAATTTACCATGTAATCAAGTTAGTTTTGTTAGGGTTTGATCCCCAGTATCCATTATGTTCTAAGATTGATGTTGCTATGACTTTGCCATGCTTAATGCTTGTCACTAGGGCCCGAGTGCCATGATTTCAGATCTGAACCTATTATGTTTTCATGAATATATGTGAGTTCTGGATCCTATCTAGCAAGTTATATTCACCTACTATGTGTTATGATCGGGCAAACCCCGGAGTGACAATAGTCAGGACACTTCCCGGTGATGACCGTAGTTTGGAGTTCATGTATCCACTAAGTGCTAATGCTTTGGTCTGGTACTCTATTAAAAGGAGGCCTTAATATACCTTAGTTTCCAATAGGACCCCGCTACCACGGGAGGGTAGGACAAAAGATGTCATGCAAGTTCTTTTCCATAAGCACTTATGGCTACATTCAGAATACATGCCTACATTACATTGATGAACTGGAGCTAGTTCTGTGTCACCATATGTTATACCTGTTGCATGATGAATTGCATCTAACATAATTTTCCATCATTGATCCATTGCCTACGATCTCGTTTCATATTGATCTTTGCTAAGTTACTTCTCCGTTGCCACTGTTACGATTGCTAGAAAACTGCTACTGTTACTTTTACTACCGTGACCGTTACTTCCATACTACTTTGCTACTAAATACTTTGCTACATATATTAAGTCTATCAAGTGTGGTTGAATTGACAACTTAGCTGCTAATACTTGAGAATATTATTTGGCTCCCCATGTATCAAATCAATAAATTTGGGTTGAATACTCTACCCTCGAAAACAGTTGTGATCCCCTATACTTGTGGGTTATGAAGACCTTTTTCTGGCGCTGTTGCCGGGGATCATAGCTCTATTCATTGAGTCACTTGGGATTTATATCTGTTGATCACTATGAGGAATTTGAAAGATCAAAGAAGCAAGATTTTTCCCTCAATTACGAGGGGAGGTAAGGAACTGCCATCTAGCCACACACTTGATTCACCTTTTGTTTTGAGTAAACTTGTGACACCTACACCTACTATTGATTCTGATATGTTGCATGTTATTGATGATGCAACTTCTGCTATGCATAATGCTTATGATGATACTAGTTTCCTGCTTGATAATAGTGTGCCATTAGGTGAATTTCTGGATGAACATCTTGCTAGGGTTAGAGAGAATGAAATTACTGAAACTGATGATATTAATGAAAGTGATGATGAAGATTCTCCCCCTAGATATGAATTGCCTCTTGTACCTGAGGGTTATGTTATGGATGAAGAAACAACTAGAAACTTCCTTGCTTGCAATGATAGATATGATCTTAAGAAACTTTTAGCTAAGTTGAAAGAAAAGTCTTTGAATGCTAGAATGCAATATGACCCTGCTTTTGCTACTTCACCTATCTGTGTTACTGATAAGGATTATGAATTCTCTATTGATCCTGAGTTAATGACTTTGGTTGAATCTGATCCTTTCTATGGCTATGAATCTGAAACTATTGTGGCACATCTTACTAAATTGAATGATATAGCCACCCAATTCACTCATGAGGAAAAAAAATCACTAATACTATATTCTTAAATTGTTTCCTTTCTCGTTAAAGGGTGATGCTAAGATATGGTTTAATTCTCTTGCTCCTGGTTGTGTGCGTAGTCCCCAGGATATGATTTATTACTTCTCTGCAAAATATTTCCCCGCTCATAAGAAACAAGTTGCCTTAAGGGAAATATTTAATTTTGTGCAAATTGAAGAAGTAAGTCTCCCACAAGCTTGGGGGAGGCTTCTCCGATTACTTAATGCTTTGCGTGACCATCCTCTCAAGAAAAACGAAATACTTGATATCTTTTATAATGGACTAGCCGATGCTTCCAGAGACCACCTGGATAGTTGTGCTGGTTGTGCTTTCAGGGAAAGAACTGTTGAGCAAGCTGAATTGCTATTGAATAATATATTGAGTAATGATAATGATTGGACACTTCCTGAACCAAGTCCTAAGCCAACTCCGAAAAAGGGGTATTATATTTCTCAGTCCTGAAGATATGCAAGAGGCAAAGAAATCTATGAAAGAAAAAGGTATTAAAGCTAAAGATGTTAAGAATTTACCACCTATTGAAGAGATACATGGTCTTGATAACCCGACACAGGTAGTAAAGGTAAATTCTCTCTATAGATTTGATGAAGGTGATATTCCTCGTAATAAGTCTGCTAGTCAATGCTTGGATGAGTTTGATAATTTCATTGTTAAACAAGAAAACTTCAATGCTTATGTTGGTAGACAATTGAAATGTAATGCTTATATGGTTGAACACTTGAGTGATTATATGTCTAGAGTTAAAAGTGACCTTAAGCTTATTAGTAAACATGCATCCATGGTTACCACTCAAGTAGAACAAGTACTTAAGGCACAAGATGGTATGCTCAATGAATTAAATAATAAGAACAATGACAATGTTGTTAGAGTTATGACTAGAGGTGGTAAAATGACCCAGGAACCTTCGTATCCCGAGGGCCATCCTAAGAGAGTTGAGAAAGATTCTCAGCGAACTAATGTTTATGCACCTAGTCCTTCTAAGAAAAAGAAAAAGAATAATGATAGGACTTTGCACGCTTCTAGCACTGATACGCGTCGGTGCTATACAAATGGTTTAAACCCACTTTCTGCGACGAAATTTGGAACCATCACCTAGTGAGTGTGGGCGATTAGGGGGTCCTTCCCACACGACCCAGAAACCACCAGGGATAGGGACCCTACAGTACTCCTTTTCATTTGTGGTCGCATTGCCATCGCAGCCGGTATTCTGTGGTGCTAGGTTTACAATGCCCGGCTCATCACAAATGGTTCACTATCATAGAACGTGTATGATAAGCATACAATCACACACATTTTCTTTTCACAAATTGTATGCGATAACTAATTAAGAAGATTAGCTAATCGTCGTACGAGTATTAGATAGGATTACGAAACGTCGGACCGTCGTAACATCCTCGTACACGACAACTATCGCAGACGCAATTCTGTGGTGCAACATTTATGATGCATACTTCATCAGAAACAGTTCATGGTTGCGAATCGTGTATGATAGGCAACTATCGCAAACGTACAGTTTGCCAACACCGTTTGTGATATTGTCTGACATCGCACATGCTTTGCAAAAGGCAACTGTGTGCACGCTTGCACGTGTTTCCTCTCTATGAACCGTCTCGGATTATGGTGTATATCACAAATGTTTGTATTTTACCAACCGTGTGAGCCGTGACAACTTGGAGGTCATAATTTCACCATAATTTAATTGCTGCTATATCAAATTGAAATTGAAATTGAATGTATGCTATAGCTTTATTCATATCCATCAGGTTCAGACAACCAATGAATTATTCGATTCATAGGTACACATCAAGAATTACATAACAACCAAATAAAGAATGATGAACCATAGTTGTATACTTGTACTATTAAAGACGGTAAAGAAAGAGGCGAAATACATTCTAGCTACAGAACAAGGTGAAGCGGAATGCCCATATTGTGCCCTCCTCCATGCAAAAGGCACACACGACTCTAGTCCAACCCCATGTGATGGCCAAACGCCCACCCTTCACGGTCTTCATGGAAACATCTAGATAATCATCGTGTTATGGTAGAAATACTTTAACCTTTGCATGCCCACAATCATGTAGTTTGAGAGGTAATCTTTAGTAAACTGCTTTGGGAACCACTGCAAAGGAAAAAAGATTCAGACATTGTCATCTAACACAATTCATTATGGGTAGTAAAAAGAAGGCTACAGAGTTCTTACTTACCATCCCGCGGTTTGCTGTTGTATTGGATAAAGTGTAAACAAATAGTTTAATTGCCATCTTTTGACCCATTTTACTAACAATCTTTATCAACTTTCTCACTTGATGCTGGTTCATCGATATCTCCTTTCCCCATACGCAAATAGGGTCGATGCGCGGATCTTTACCAATGACATATGTACCTAAAAGCACCAAGTTAATATTAGAAGATAAACACCAATTGCACAATGATGTAGTGCAACACTCTTATATAATATCTTATAACATCCAATATACTCACATATTAGATTAATTAACATCTTATATTATGGGCCGGAAGGAGTTTATTGCATTCTTACAAATTATCGACTGATTAACTACTGTTGTATCCATGGGTTAGAGCTAGTTTGAGATAGTTCGGGCTCAAATAGCCCTAAACTATATCTAAACATGAGGGCTAGTTTGAGCTAGTTGCATCTATAACCCACCCTAAAAACTATCCAACCCAAGAGGTGCTAATTCGAGTTAGTTCTCCTAGTGCATTTATTGTCAATCTAAGTACCTAATCTTGTCATCCAAACACCTCTTTGGATGGAGTTAGTTCAAGGTTAGTCATGAGCTAGAAACTAACTCTAACCTCTAAGCTAAGTTGAATATCCAAACAGGGTTGTGTTGTTGTTGTTGTTGCTGCCGCTCTTCTACGTGTATCTAGACATCATCAGAACATTAAGGTAACACTCTTCCTTGTTGCTATGTAGCCTAGGATTGCATATGTAGACATTAAGTACATTGCATGTTGCTATATAGCCTCAGATATATTACATATGGACCTAGTTAACCCAACGATAAATGGGTTGCAGATATATTCAGTTAAAAGTCAGATTCACCGATAAGTCCCTTATCAGCCCCCGGCCTATATGGTACCAGCTACCGATATCCTGAACAATAAGCTTATATAAGCCATGGGATGAAACTAACCTCGATGGAAAACAACATTCATTCCCAAAATTGTCCTATGTATGGACATCGAGAAGCATGTTAAGCACAACAGGCTAAACATCAACCAAAATTATCCATGGCAGACAAAATAATCTCCAAAACATAGCTTCAGTCACTACAAAAAAAAGACACATCCATGACATTTTGGGCCAAACGGAAAAAAATTCTGTCATACTTATGACACTTCTATGACGATAATTGTGACAAAACCTGGTATCATCATAGATGTGGTGGGCTCCTACTTCTATGACAAAAAATCATGATAGAAAATGTGCTTTTGATCCTGGGCGGGCCGGAGACGGTGCTGCATGGCATTCTTTGGGCCGTCCATGACGGGAAAAAACCGTGGTACAAGCGAGGGCGAGGAAAATATCGGGGTGTTCCCGGTTATGGTGGGTGGTCGAGGCCGAGCGATGCACGGAGGTTTGCATGTTTCTCTCGTACACGCACGCGCGTGAGTGTGAGGTGTTGGGCTCTAGCTGAACCTGAGCGAGGCGTTCGCCTACTGAACCCGAGCGATTGCACTGCAGGCTACGCGTTACTGAACCCGAGCAATCGACCGATGGCTGTTAACTGAACCCAATCGAGCGATTCCTTCGCTACTGCTGCTAACTGAAGCTGATCGATGCTGCCTCTGGATAAACAGTGAGTGTTGCAGGGGGGGGGGTGGATGAACAGTTAGTGGTGGGGGTGGATGAACAGGACCCCGTGGTGTTGCCTTTGGATGAACAGGACCCCGATCGATCGAGCTGGTTGGGGCTGGATGAAGAGGACCCCGTGGAGGGATAGATGAATAGGATGACCCCGTGGAGGGCTGGATGAACAGTAGATGGTGGAGCGGTGGATAAACAGTAGCCCATGGAGGGATGGTTGAACAGGAGCCTGTGGAGAGGGGTGGTTGAGCAGTAGCCACTGGAGTAGCGCGTGGTGGAGGCTGGATGAACAGGAGCCCGTGGATGAACAGTTGCAGGTGGAGGCTGGAGGAGGTTGACGGTGTATGAACAGTAGCCCGCGGAGGCTGGAGGAGGTCGACGGTGGAGATGAACAGTATCCCATGGAGTCCCGTTTTGCGGTATGCCACACCCCTCCCAATGAATAGGACCCCCATTTTGACCGTAGCGCCCCAACACAAGTCCGTTTCCTATGTTTTGCGGTACGCCACACCCCTCCCAGTCAATAGAACCCCGTTTCGACCGTAGGAGGTCCAACACAAGTCCGTTTCCTCCGTTTTGCGGTACACCAGACCCCTCCCGATGAACAGGATCCCGTTTAGAACGTGGCCGATTGAACACTTGGCCGTTTCCTCCGTTCTGCGGTACGCGAGGCCTCATTTCCATCGTCTGTTCCACCCA
Organism: Triticum aestivum; assembly: GCF_018294505.1. NCBI lineage: Eukaryota > Viridiplantae > Streptophyta > Magnoliopsida > Poales > Poaceae > Triticum > Triticum aestivum. The sequence goes on from NC_057807.1 coordinate 60,474,539, forward strand.
AGCCCTCTCGATGAACACGACGACGCATTCCGTTCCAACCCAGCCGGTTGGATCCCCATGAACACGACGACAACGCTGTTTCTCCGTTCTGACCCAGCCATGTACACGAGCCCTGGTCGTACGTATGCGCGAGTAGGCGTCCGAGACCCCACCTATATGTACGTACGTGGCCGTATTTACTTTCTTCCACCTTGGTCGTTGTACGTAGTATGTGTACATGCTACGTGCGCACCTCTACTACGACACGTGCGCGCCTCTACATCGCCCAGTATGTACGTACACGTTCGCGACCAGAATGACAACGCTACGTATGCTTCGACCAGGTGGGTCCCGACTGTCAGGCACTTCCTTGCGTGCAAAGATGTAGCTGGTTGGTCCCAGCAGTAAGGGGGGCGAACCGTTTTTTTTGCACGTACGCACTTCCTTGCGTGCGAAGATGTAGCTGGTGGGTCCTAGAAGTTAGGGGGGAAACGTTTATTTGCGAAATACGGTGGCCCGTCCGGTGGGTCCCTGCTGTCAGGTGGAGGAATAATTATTTTGCGTGTAATAAAGAGGCCTTCCTTGCGTCCGCCGTGGACCCAACTGTCAGTCTCTCCGTGTACAGTACTCTTCCGATGGAAGTTGTTCCTTGATCATGGTGACCATGCTGCGCCGAGAGAACTAGGGCAGTGGACGACGGCGAGGCCTAGGAAGGGGACGATGCGAAGCCGGGGAAGACACGACAGTGGATGCCTACGCGTAGAGGAGTATGAGGGTTCACTGGTTTGGCTGTGGTGTGAGGCTACCGTCGCCGCAGAGGTGTGGGTGAGTAGAGGGATGGCCTGGCCAGCGGTGGGAGTTGTAGGGGGCGGTGAGGCCTTCGCGGCATCACAGTCGGCCATGGGAGGCTGGAGCATGCAGCATGATCGACACTGCTTTGGGCAGCTGGAGCAAGAAGACCAGAGGTTGAAGAAGCACTACGGCCATTGGATGGATATCGTACAGTCACTGGAGCTAGAATCGTTCATATTGACTAAATTGACAAAGCCCTCCGTCCCCGTCAACTTAGTAAGCCCACAAGTCAGCTTCCCACCAAGGTGGGTCCCAGCTAGCAGGGGGAGTATTCATTTTTTTCTGCCTAATAAGGAGGCACTTCCGGTGGGTCCGAGCTGATAGTGGGGGGAACATTTTTTTCGTGAAAATACGGTGGCCCATCCTTTGGGTCCCAGCTGTCAGGGGGAAACGTTTTTTTTTTGCAAAATACGATGGCCCATCCAGTGGGTCCCAGTTGTCAGGTGGAGGAATCATTATTTTCCGCGTAATACGAAGGCACTTGTTGCGGCCTTGGACCCAGCTGTCAGCCTCTCCACGTACAGTACACTTCCGATGGAAATCGTTCCTTGACCACGTTGACCATGCCACATTCCGTTGCATGCATGCGTCCATGGGCGTGGTGCGTCCCCACTGTCAGCCTCTCACGTACTGTCATCTTTCGATGACTCTCGGTTGTTGACCACACCGTGCAGAGCGCACCAAGGCCGGTGGACAACGGCGACGCCCCAGACTGGAAAGACCCGGAGATGGGGAAGACGGGGCAGTGGAGTCACAGATGGAGAGGAATGGGAAACTTGACTGGTTCAGGTGCGCGGCAGCACAACCGCGGTGCCGCCCACAGGAGATAGGAGCAAGAACAGAGGTTGAAGAAGGAGCACGGCTGTTGGATTAACATCCAACGGTCCAGCTGCTAGAATCATTTGTTGATTAAGTCAGCCACCAAATCTAACAGGTCCCAGCTGTCAATGGGAGGAATAAGTTTTTTCGCATAACAAGGAGGCACTTCCTTTGGTGCGAAGATAAAGCCAGTGGGTCCCAGCTGTGTGGTGGAGGAAACATTTTTTTCTAGCTTAATAAGGAGGAACTTTCCTTGCGTGCGACCATGGACCTCATGGATCCCAGCCGTTAGGCTCTCCATGTATAGTCCTCTTCCGATGACTCTCGTTTGTTGACCACGCCGCACCGAGCGCAGTGAGGCGATGAATGACAGCAAGGCCCCGGACGGGAGCGACTTGGAGATGGGAAGACGTGGCAGTGGATTCGTAGATTCAGAGGAGGAGAAGGGTTATAACTAGTTCTGGTGCGGTGTGGGGTTGTAGTCGGTGGACAATAATAGGAGGTGTGGAGGGGTGGAGGGATAGCCTGGCCGGCGGTGGGGTAGCGCTTCGCAGCGATGCGTGCTAAGCAGAGCCGCTAGCCGCCGGAGGCCGGACCAGGCGGTCCCGGCGACGCTGGAGGAAGAAGACGAGAGATTGAATGTGCATGCCGGCCGTTGCATATAAATCCAATGGCTGTGGATGTCATAATCATTTGTTGACCAAGTTGACAATGCCCCGCGTAGGCTTCGATCTATTGGCCCACATGTCAGCCTGCAAAAATGTGGCATATATTTAACCCATGTTTTCTAGAATATACAGTCCATTTACGGGGCTGGGTGAACAAATAATTTCACGTCAATGCGGCCCATTTATATTTTCTAAGAAATCCCAGCCCATTTGCACTTCCTTGAAATACACGAATTAGCTGGGCTCATTATATATATAATGTTATGTTAGAAGGAACAATTAATATCAAAAAATAAACCGGAGAGGCACATTTTGTATATATATAATTAACAAATTAGCGAGTTATTGCTCAAAATAAAAATGAGCGCGTTATTCTTACATTGGTCCTTAAAATCTTGGCAAGCTTTTGTACGCAATCACCCAGGGCTACTGTATTACTTGATGAACGTGGTGACTCCTATTTTGGCGTTGGCTTTTGGAAACAAATTTCTAAGTTTTATGTGTTGAAAGCTAGCACTAAAAATGGACTGCACATAAAAGGGCCTGGTCATGAGATATATGCTAACTTCCCCGACAAAATGATCCGTCCTGAGTTTGTTCGAAGTAAATTGCCTTTTCAACTATCTACATGTTGACTTACCCAGCATTGTTAAATTAATTGTGTAGTATTTAAGCAACCAATTGTTATTCTCTTTTCTTACTATATTCCTACCTAATAACTTCTAGTTACCAATACACTTTTCTATTGCTCGGTTTTAACTAAATATTCCTTGTACTCTCATTTCTATCAGAAAGCGCTGCTGACAAGGAGACTCTGGAGGTGGAGAATGGGCCTGCCAACAAGCGGAGGCGGGGCAAGCTAGAATCGCAAGCGACTCCAGCAGGCATAGACTTCATGAGCAGCCTCCCCGATGATATGTTGACAGTCATCATCTCCCTCCTCCCAATCAAATGTGGGGCGCAGACAACCATCCTTTCCCGGCGGTGGCGCCCCTATAGAACTTCACCCCTCTCGACCTCATCGACACCCATGAGCTCTGCCATGGCTTCGCAAAAGCTTGGATGCGTTCTCCAAGATCCTTGGCAGTCACCCTGGCCCAACTAGAGGCCTTAGAATGGGCAAGTTCTGTTCCCATGGCAGGGACCGAGCCAGGATTGATGACTGGTTCAGATCCCCCGCCCTAGATCAGCTCGAGGAGATCACTTTTGGTGATGGGGATATGTGCTCGCTGCCAACGTCCGCGCTCCGCCTCGCGCCCATGCTACGTGTCGCCAAGTTTAGGAACTGTCGTCCCGCCCTTAATGACGCGCCCGCTCTTATTCTACCATGACTGGAGCACCTCGAGCTCATCGCCATCTGTGTCTAAAACGGTGACATGGAGCTCCTGCTCCATGGCTGTACTACACTCGAGTACCTTTGTCTTCAGGAACTCAATGTGTTGAGTACATTCCACATCACCTCTATGACTCTCCGGACTATTCATGTGTCTTGCTGGTTCAGCAAGAAGACATCACAAGATGTGTACCATGGTATGGTCATTGAGGACACACCTGCACTTGAGAGATTACTTGTGCTTGATCAAGTAGGTCCAACAAGCATCAATGTCATTTCTGCGCCGAAATTGACAGTGCTGGGCTACTCATCTGACCAATACTCTGAACTTGTTATTGGATCCACACCTGTTCAGGTACAACAACCACCTTCTACTTCTCCTTCTACAAATTAACATTATTTTCAATTTTGAAGATGTTTGTTCGTCTGTCATTCAGAAAATGATTCCGACAAGCCTCACCACAAAACTGCGCAAAGTGAAGGTCTTGGCACTAGAATCTATCGACCCCAACCTGGAGCAAGTTGTCACTTTCCTGAGATGCTTTCCGTGCCTGGAGAAGCTATATATCAAGGTGATGTTCCTTTCCTATTAAATGTTAACCTTTTTCCAAGTTTACAATGACAATGCCTTATCCATATGGTTACAATCCATATGCATTTCTCCTTTGGATTCATCTATACTAGTTTTCTTAGGGAACTTTTCATCCACTCCAACATCTTGTGAAGATGGAAGATGGCATGTTAATGCCCATGTTAATCATGTCAGGTCGAAGATGGCATGTTAGTGCATTTTACAAATCCTACAAACCAAATAGGCATGCAGTAGTGTTCAAAACTGCATCTAGACACTAACACATTTTCTTCTTTTGCAGATGAGATTAGGCCCAATGGTGGATAATGTGATACAATATAACAATCACGTAGAATGCCTAGATCTACATCTCTCAGAAATTACTTTGAACTCCTACCGAGGGACCTTACCAGAGATTACATTTGCCAGGTTCTTCGTTGTCAAAGCAAGGGTGCTGAAGGTAATGAGGTTTGCCCTACATTTATTTCAGAAAAACGAATGGTTTGTCGATCAGTGCCGGCGCCTGAGGCAGAATGGAATAGGCTCCAAAAATGCTCAATTTCATTTTGGAACTTCAGATGACAGAGTAATCAGAACTCATCATGTCAACCACATACATGACTTCTCAGTGGCTGACCCCTTTGCAAAGGTTGTGAGCTTTCGAAACCAGACTTAGAAGTGGTAATATTCGTTTGAACCTCTCTGATATCCATGTTCAGCGGATCGGCGCGAGCGTTTGTAGCTGATGAGCTGAATTTCAGTTCTAATATCAGTTTGAACCTTGTAATCTTTGAATTTGAGCCATATAACTCTGGAATTTGAACCTTGTAATATTTCGAGCCTTTGTGGTACAATCGTTGAAATGGCATCGTATGAGACTCGTATATTGGTAGCACTATTTTGAAATTAATATGCAATGGTCTTAGATTTGATTTTTATTAACCATTCTCGAATCTGTTTACCTTGTTGATCTCACAGCACACGATCTGTATAGCTAACTCGACTGTGATCTTGGACATTATTGCACACAGTTGGTTTCTTCCATCGTGTGCCCTGTAGAGCGCAAAATTAATTATCACACTTGAGTGTCCATCATCACCCTTCTGTGTAACTTTGACCTCATCACCCACGGGTAAACTTACGACCGAAGTCATGCCACGCACTTCATTTTTACAAAGCTTTTTGCTAATAAACACACACGATTTGTCCCTCTTATAGCCGACGCATGGCAAACCAAGCTGGGCAGGAAGCTTGCGCGGTAACGTGGGAATAGGCTCACCGACGATACATTTTGCGCCTTTTTGAGCCCACGCGTGGTCAAACTGTGGTGCGGTGTTGTAAAGCGTGCACTGGAATCCTCACTGCAGTGCGGTGTTGTCAAGCGTGCACTGGAATCCTCCGCTATGAACACCATGACAAGATGTGACGATCAGGCCGGCTGGCCCCCATTTGTTATAGCGGCTATTTAACCCTTGTGTCTCTTCAACCTTTCGATCGCGCCCTACCATTGCAAGAAGCACACCCAGCACGACAAATTCTTATAGAGTATCCTGCGCGGCTCCAATGGTGTTCCGAGTGGTTGCCGACGACGAGCAGCAGTTCACCATCCATGTCGTGGTCGACACCCATCGAAGGTTCGAGGAGCTCTCAGTGGTGCACACCAACTGTCGGTGTCAAAACCGGTGGATCTCGGGTAGGGGGTCCCGAACTGTGCGTCTAGGCGGATGGTAACAGGTGACAAGGGACACGGTGCTTTTACCCAGGTTCGGGTCCTCTCGATGGAGGTAAAACCCTACTCCTTCTTGATAAATATTGATGATATGGGTAGTACAAGAGTTGATCTACCACGAGATCAGAGAGGCTAAACCCTAGAAGCTAGCCTATGGTATGATTGTTGTTCGTCCTATGGACTAAAACTCTCCGGTTTATATAGACAGCGGAGAGGGCTAGGGTTACATAGAGTCGGTTGCAATGGGAGGAGATCTTCATATCATATCGCCAAGCTTGCCTTCCATGCCAAGGAAAGTCCTATCCGGACACGGGACGAAGTCTTCAATCTTGTGTCTTCGTAGTCCGGGAGTCTGGCCAAAGGTCATAGTCCGGCCATCCGGACATCCCCTAATCCAGGACTCCCTCAGTAGCCCCTGAACCAGGCTTCAATGACCACGAGTCTGGCGCGCAAATTGTCTTCGGCATTGCAAGCAGGTTCCTCCTCCGAATACTCCATAGAAGATGTTGAACACAAGGATAGTGTCCGGCTCTACAAAATAAGTTCCACATACCACCGGAGAGAGAATAATATCTGCACAAATCTAATCTGCTGACGTACTCCGCAGCATGACTTCACGCCACGGCCAAGCCTTTATTCGAATCCTTTTACTGTTCCACCTCAGCACATTTAGCGAGGCGGTTTCCTTGGCACGTCTTGTCAGTGCAGAGATCGTGTCCCCTTATTGCGGGATTCTCATCAATACGGGCGTGGGTAACCCAATCGCGCCATTAACCGCGGCACTTGGGAGATAAGCGAGTTTTATTAGGCTGGTGGTGGCTTGTAGTTTTGGCCGCCCATATAAGGGGATAAGGATCTACCCTTTCCACTTACGCCTTCTTCCTCCTTTGCTTATCCATCCCTGCGTACTCGAGCTCCAGCGCCCAAGTCCGCACTTCCCACCTCAAACTTCTCCAATCATGTCCGGAGCGGGAGGTAGATGGATGGCCTCCTCCGTCACGGAGGGACAAATCAAAAAGTTGAGGAAGGCCGGATACCTGTCTGACGACATCGCGCACCGGCTTCCCGAGGAGGGGCAACTCGTCCCCACACCTAGGCCCCATGAAAGGGTCGTGTTTCTCCCCCATTTCCTCCGCGGACTGGGCTTTCCTCTTCACCCGTTCATCCGGGGGATCATGTTCTACTACAGCCTGGACTTCCACGATCTGGCCCCGAACTTCATCCTCAACATCTCGGCGTTCATCGTCGTGTGTGAGGCCTTCCTCCGCATCCAGCCTCACTTTGGCCTATGGCTGAAGATCTTCAGCGTCAAGCCGAAGGTCGTGGGCGGACGTCAAGCGGAGTGCGGAGGCGCCATGGTGGGCAAGATAGCCAACGTTACATGGCTCGAGGGCGCCTTCGTAGAGACCATCAAAGGATGGCAATCGGGGTGGTTCTATATCACCAAGCCGTGTGACCCTAAATGGGCAGCGGCCCCCGAATTTCGATCCTGCATCCCCACTCGGCTCACATCTTGGAAGGAGACGGGCCTCTTGTGGGGTAGTCCGGAAGAGGTGACCGGACTCCAAACCTGTGTCCGAGACCTGGTGAACAAGAAAGTTACGCTTGTCAACGTAGTCCAGGTCATGCTCTTCCGCCAGATTCTCCTGTGTCAACGACGGGCCTTCACCTTGTGGGAGTTCGACCCGGCCTAGCACCAGACTCTGTCCCGGCTTTTCGACACAAAGCACGAGGATGCTTGGAAGGTGCTATTCAAGACCTCCGAGGTCTCCCTACCCGTCACCGAGGATCGCGGATTCTGCGCCAAGCGCCAAGCCACCGAAGTAAGCTTGCCTTTAGTCTTTCTCAGGACACTTGATTTTCATGGTTTGATTCCATGCAGGATCTAAACTCCTGCCCCTTTGCCCGAAGGCCCAGTAGACGCGCGCTTGACGAAGATGCTGGTTCCGGCACCTCACGTGGTGCCGGAGAAGAAGGCCAAGAAGAAGGCCACGGGGACCCAAAAGAGTTCCCGGCGCCTGGTGGTGTCATTGCTCGACAACCCCGAAGCACCCTCCGCCTCTGAGGACGAGGAGGAGGAAGAAGAAGAAGAAGAAGCCTCTCCCCCTCCAGCGAGGAGAGGAAAGAAGAGGAAGGCCGCCCCAACTGGGGAGGCCGGATGGTCCAAGAAGGGGAGGACCCTTCTGCCGGACTACGCCTCCGATGCCGAATACGGCGGGGAGGAATGGCCATCCAGGGTCAAGCCCCTGGCAAAATCGTAAGTATCCGGATATCAGAATAACTTATGGCGCTCCTCTGATATATGGTACCTTCTGACGCCGAATTCAATTATGCAGTCCGCCCCAGGCTCAGCTCGGCGATTCGTCGAGCGGCTCCCTGGACTCGTCGGATGTGAATAGCACTTCACTTCCGAAGGCCTCCTCCCCTCTCCCTACAGACGACGCTGAGGTGGAGTCCCAAAAGGGGCTAAACCAGGAGGAGGTGGTCCTGGAGGCGCCACAAGGCGACCTCCCGGACTCCAGGCCCAAAGTGGGTAAAACCACAGAGGGATCTATGTCCGGCCCCGGGCCGGACACCGCTCCGGAATCAACAACGGTTCCAGAGTCCGGCAGGCGGCGCCTTCGTAAGAAAGGCGCGCCTACGACGCCGGCGGCCTCCGTCCAACCGGAGTCGCTGGACAATTTGCTGGAGGTGCTTAACGGCGCCTCCATCGACGAGGAGCACCGCACTGTTATGAGTGCGGTGATTCAGAAGGTTTAGACCGCCAAGAGCGGTCTGACAGAAGCCTGTACCAGCCTGCTAACAGGCTTCGAGGTATGTAAAACATATAAAAATGTTACCGCATAGACAGTAGCCCCTGATGCTTAGTTCGGTGTTTGAAAAGAAAATCCGAGCTGAGGATCTAAAAAGATATATGCAGGAGTCTAACATAAATATGTCAATATGGGAATGCAGGTTGCGCTGCTGACCTCTGCCGCACCGACTGCGGAGGTTGATACATTGAAGAAGAGCCTCGAGCGGTCCGAGAATAGGCTCGGCCGTGCCAAGAAGTAGCTCGACGACAAGGAGGGTATGTAATACCGTATGTAAATGTATATAGAAATACCTGGTTGCAAATAATGACAGGACCAACGTAAATTTTGTAGGGGCCACGACCGAGGTGGCGACCCTGAAGGAAGCGGTGTCCAAGGCCGAAAACAGTGCGGCCTTGGAGCACACCGAGCAAGAGAAGCAGGAGGCGCGGGTGGCGGAGGTGCGGCAAGAGCTCCAGGCTCTCGTGAAGAAACACGAGAGTTTGGAGCGTGACTCGAAGACTCGAGAGTCCGAGCTCGCCTTGGCTCTTGAGAGTGCCAAAACCGCTAAGGCTAAAGCCCAGAAGGCCCTCCAGGAGATCGAGGCGATAAAGAAAATAGCGGCGGGTAAGGCATTCTTTATGCAAAGCAAGCATATAAAAGTGAATTATCTGTTACTTACCCGAATCCGGAGCTCTCCAGGAGCGTTCGCCGATCTGCCCCGTAGTGTGTCTGATGCTGTCGCATTCTACCGAGCCGAGGAGGGGAGCTCAACAGAAAAGGTGTTCTGGTCTCAGTATGCTAAGGCCGAACATCCGGTGCCCCTGAGCGACCAGCTGAAACAGCTGGTTGAGCTCGACAAGGTGGCCGAACAGGCCATGAAGGGCCTCATAGTTCGGTTGTGGCCGACAGAAGCCATGCCTAGGAGCTACTTCTGTCTGGTGCGGCGGCTGGTGGACGCGTGTCCATGGATTGAGGTCATCAAGCGCTCCATTTGTATTGAAGGTGCCCGTCGGGCCCTTGCCCGTGCTAAAGTGTACTGGGGCAAGTTGGACGCTAAGAAGCTTTTGACGGACGCGCCACCGCCGGGCAAGGAGTATCGCACACCCGAGATGTATTATAAGGGCGTCCTAAAGGGTGCCCGCCTTATAGCGGGTGAATGCTCCAAAGATGTAATTTTTTAGTAGACTCGCATCTGTTATCCTGTACGCTGAAAACTTTGTTCATATGCGTTAAGCAACAGTTATTAATTTAAAATATTACCTTCTGTGCGGCCGTTTAACAAATCTGAGAGATGCAAGTCGTCGGCTTCTGCCCCATTGCCACGAGTGCTGGGGTGTTCGGGATAAACCTGAGCGCTCGTGTTCCCATTCTTGGGTCCATCTAAGGAGGCGCTCAGCACAACGAACAAGGCCATCGGACTTATAATGCTTTATCACTCTCACTTAGCCATAGAATTCTATAATTTTAAATTTCGGCGAAGCCCCTAGTATTCGGTAGACCGAGCTCGGGGCGCTATCCACGCCTAGGACAGATAAATCCGGCTCCTCGCTCTAAGCGGCATAAGTCTTTAGGGACTCGAAAAACCTCGCGAACAGCGACCGGTCTCTCGCACTATCATGACGGTCAGTTTTAGCTTTCTCTACTGAGGTGTTAACCCAGCTCAACTGGGGCACAATCGTAGTAGTTCTCCAAGCGCTACCTTAGCCAACATTGCGTAACGTAAGGTACCAAAACATGGGAGCCGGGCAAACCCAACTATTGACCCAAGACATGATTCGGAGCCGATGCATATAGTGCTATAAGTTCGGGGTGCCGCACTCATGGGAGTGTTCGGTCTTCTCACACCATGTTATAGGGTTCTTAAGCCCCTGGTGTATTGGCCGTACCAAAGTGTACGGTTGCAAAATGTCATGACTGAACATATTTGTATAAAAATAGATGAATACAATAATAGATAAGAGCTATATATTGTTTATTAAAGGGGGCTGCTATGAAAGCAGAACGATACAAATAGTGCGATAAGCAAGAGATGGGATTATTTGACATATCCCCCTCCAGGGGCAAGCTGTGAGACTTTTAAGTAAAACGGGTATTTAGCTCGTTATAGAGACCACCTAGACATTTGACGTGGCTTGTTCTCTCCCTGGCTGTTGCATCGTGTGTTCGGCGAGTGTATTGCCGGACAGGCCTTCCGGATAGTTGGGTCCTGAATATATATATATATATATATATATATATATATATATATATATATAAAGGAAACGGCAGAATAGGGAGCCCCTAGTGCGGTTAAGCAGCATTCTGGGCGTGCCGTAGTTGTGCCCCTCCCCTTATGCCCATGGTATTTCCAAAGCGTAGTTATGTATGCGTGGTACCGCTATCGGCTGGGGTTGGGGCCGCACTGCTATGCTTGCTCGGAATGTGCCAGCCGGTTTTGTTGTAGGTTACTTCGGGCGCGCTTGACGTTGTTCGGACGTTTAACACTTGGATTGGAGAATTGCCTTGAGAGGCTACTCTGTACTTCCACCGCCAGGGCCGCCGTGTGCTCCTCTGTTCGGAGAGAGCTTTCGGTGTTTCCATTTACCGTGATGACTCCGCGAGGGCCTAGCATCTTGAGCTTGAGATATGCGTAGTGCGGCACCGCATTGAATTTTGCGAATGCGGTTCGTCCGAGCAGGGCGTGATAGCCATTGAGGAACGGGACTATGTCGAAGATTAGCTCTTCGCTTCAGAAATTATCCGGGGATCCGAAGACCACTTCGAGTGTAACCGAGCCTGTACAGCTGGCTTCTACACCTGGTATGACACCTTTAAAGGTTGTCTTTGTGGGTTTAATCCTTGAGGGATCTATACCCATTTTTTGCACTATATCCTGATAAAGCAGGTTCAGGCTGTTGCCGCCATCCATGAGGACTCTAGTGAGGTGAAATCCGTCAATGATTGTGTCTAGGACCAATGCGGCGAATCCGCCGTGACGGATGCTAGTGGGGTGGTCCCTTCGATCAAAAGTGATCGGGCAGGAGGACCATGGGTTAAACTTTGGGGCGACCGGCTCCAATGCATAGACGTCCTTGAGAGCACGCTTCCGCTCCCTTTTGGGGATATTGATTGCGTATATCATGTTCACCGTCCGCACCTGTGGGGGGAAGCCCTTCTGTCCTCTGTTGTTCGGCGGCCGGGGCCCCTCCTCTTCCTCGCTATGCAGCCCCTTGTCTCTGATTTCGGCACTTAACTTGCCTGTCTGCTTGAACACCCAACAATCCCTGCCTTGCCTGCCTGATTTCTGGCACGAGCGATCGAGTATCCAGTCTAAACGGGATGGGCCCGGAGGGTTTCTTTTGAATGGTTTCTTCCGCTGACCGGGTTTAGAGCCTCTGAATCCGACATTAACTGTCGTATCCTCAGTGTTGTCGCTGTTAATGCGACGCTTGTGCTTGTTGCGACGTGACCTGCCGTTGTTGTCCTTGGTATCCGAATTGACAGGGCTCTTGGTTATGTTATTGCTACAAGCTAGCCAGTTGTCTTCTCCCGTGCAAAAGCGGGTCATGAGTGTCGTGAGGGCTGCCATAGATTTCGGCTTTTCCTGTCCTAGGTGCCGGGAAGCCATTCGTCTCGGATATTGTGCCTAAAGGCTGCAAGGGCCTCGGCGTCCGGACAGTCGACTATTTGATTTTTCTTGGTTAGGAACTGTGTCCAGATTTGTCTGGCTAATTCCTCTGGCTGCTGGATTATGTGGCTTAGGTCATCGGCGTCTGGTGGTCGCACATAAGTGCCCTGGAAGTTGCCAAGGAACGCGGATTCCAGGTCCTCCCAACAACTAATTGATTCTGCTGGCAGGTTGTTAAGCCAATGCCGAGCTGGTCCTTTAAGCTTGAGCGGGAGGTATTTGATGGCGTGTAGATCATCACCACGGGCCATGTGGATATGAAGGAGATAATCCTCGATCCATACCGCGGGATCTATTGTGCCATCGTATGATTCGATGTTTACGGGTTTAAAACCCTCGGGGATTTGATCATCCATTACTTCGTCTGTGAAGCATGGTGGGTGTGCGGCGCCCCTGTACTGGGCTATATCACAACGCAGCTCGGATGAGCTTTGTCTTTTGTGTTCGGCCTGGTCGTATTTATCATATCCGGCGTGACGGTTATCATCACGTGACGTGGGGCGTCCACGCGATCCGTAGATCGATATTGTTTGCCTTGCCTTGTTCTCCAATATGTCTCGCAGGTCTGTTGCGTCTCCCCGCGCTCTGGTATTTTTTGAGCGGCGCCGGGGTGCGGCTTGGGTCGAGGGCCGGAAGGCCTCTCTCTCGCGGCCACGGGGTGGCCGATCGGGCGCATCGTATGCTGGTGATGTAGGTTTAGTTGCTTCCGCCTCTAGTTGGGGTAGCAGCCTGCGCTTTGGGTAGCTCTTGGAGGGGCGTTCGAGTTTATACTCTTCGGCCGCCAGAACTTCAGTCCATCTGTCGGCTAGCAAGTCTTGGTCAGCTCTAAGCTGCTGCTATTTTTTCTTGAGGCTGCTTGCCGTGGCCATAAGCCTGCGTTTGAAACGCTCTTGTTCGACGAGATCTTCTGGCACGATGAATTTGTCGTCGTCGAGGCTTGCCTCGTCTTCGGAGGGAGGCACATAATTGTCGTCCTCGATCTCCCTGTCCGTAGCTCTCTCATGAGGGCTGGCTCCTTCATCCTCCTGCATTGAATCCTGCTGGAGGGGGTTGTCTTCGACACTGTCCGAGGTGTTGTTGTCTCCGGTGCCGGACTCGCCATTTTTGCTTTGGCGGGATTTAGAGCGGCGCCGCTGACGTCGGCGCTTGGGTTGCTTCTTGGAGGGGTCGTCCTCCGTTTTTTCACCGCCATCCCCTGCTTTGGTGGTGTCCACCATGTATATGTCATATGACGAGGTGGCTTTCCAGTGCCCTACATGTGCTGGTTCTTGGTCGTCTCCTTCATCGGCGTCCATACCATCGATGTCTTCGGAGTCGAAGTCGAGCATGTCGGTTAAATCGTCGACAGTGGCTACAAAGTGGGTGGTGGGTGGGTTTCGAATTTCTTCGTCGTCTGCATCCCAACCATGCTGACCATAGTCCGGCCAGGGCTCTCCTGACAAAGAGAGAGACTTTAGTGAATTTAGGATATCGCCAACGGGCGAGTGCTGAAAGACGTCCGCGGCGGTGAACTCCATGATCGGAGCCCAATCGGGTTCGATCGGAAGAGGTGCGGAAGATTCGGAGTTCGAAATGGAGTCTGGCACCCCGGAGTCATAGGCCTTGCAAAGGACTAGGCTGATGTTCGGCTCTATCGCCGTAGAGATTGCGGCTCCTGGGGCGGCGTCCAACCGTCCGTCCCCAACTGGCGCAGTCGGCTCCGAGCTAATGGTCGGAGCGGGCACCTGAGCGACGCTCTGGGCATTGTCCGGCGGCAGACCTAAATCATGCCCATCATGACAGTGCGGTGCGCTCGGCCGTGGCTAGAATCCATCGAAGATAAAGTCCCCGTGGATGTCGGCCATGTAGTTTAAACTTCCAAACTTGACCTGATGGCCAGGGGCGTAGCTTTCGATCTGCTCCAGATGGCCAAGCGAATTGGCCCTCAGTGTGAAGCCACCGAATATGAAGATCTGTCCGGGGAGAAAAGTCTCACCCTGGACGGCGTCGTGGTTGATGATCGAAGAAGCCATCGGGCATAAAGGTGACAACATAGAGGAACTCTCAATGAAAGCACCAATGTCGGTGTCAAAACCGGCGGATCTCGGGTAGGGGGTCCCGAACTGTGCGTCTAGGCGGATGGTAACAGGAGACAAGGGACACGATGTTTTTACCCAGGTTCGGGCCCTCTCGATGGAGGTAAAACCCTACTCCTTCTTGATTAGTATTGATGATATGGGTAGTACAAGAGTTGATCTACCACGAGATCAGAGAGGCTAAACCCTAGAAGCTAGCCTATGGTATGATTGTTGTTCGTCCTACGGACTAAAACTCTCCAGTTTATATAGACACCGGAGAGGGCTAGGGTTACACAGAGTCGGTTACAGTGGGAGGAGATCTTCATATAATATTGCCAAGCTTGCCTTCCACGCCAAGGAAAGTCCTATCCAGACACGGGACGAAGTCTTCAATCTTGTGTCTTCATAGTCCGGGAGTCCGGCCAAAGGTCATAGTCCGGCCATCCGGACATCCCCTAATCCAGGACTCCCTCACCAACCATCTGGTCTGGGTGGAGCACTCCATCCACATCATGGGGTTGTTGCTTGCCGACGAGAAGTACAAGGTGGTCGGGTTCGACATCGAGCACACCCGCGCTCATGTCGGGTCTCGTCCCAAGATCGTCGTTGCCTAGATGTGTGTGGGCCACCACGTCCTCGCCTACCACTACTGCCTGGCCACAAGGCCTTGTGAGCGTTTCGCCAGGTTTGTCAATAGCCCCCACTATATGTTTGCTACGGTCGACATCACCAACAATGTCAAGGTGCTCAAGAATTCGGGCATCGCCTGCCAGAATCTTGTCGACATCCAGGGCCAATATAAGATCTGGGGCAACAAGGAGCATGAGAAGGACTCACTAGTTCACGTCACTGAGGCCATCATCGACCCCTACTACAGAGACATGAAGGATTCCTGCAGCAACGACAAGCGTGCCTGGCACTCGGCCTGGATGAAGTAACTCGACAAATACCACATCATGTACATGTGCTATGACATGTACAGGCGGATCGTTGACATGAGGAAGTGCCTGCTTCCCCAAAACGGTGAGGGATCCAACCAGAAGCAGACCAATGGCAAGCATCATCGCAACAAGAAGTAGATGATTAGATCCTCATTTGTCCTAGTTTAGTATGCATGTAATTGCTTACTTTGGTGTGTGAAAATGTTATCTATGTAGTCACTTGTCTAATTGTATGCTTAATTTGGTTATGCAATGTTGTGTTTTTAAGTATATTTGATGATGCTCTGTAGACAGAGCAAATCACATCGCACACAGACTAAACAAGGGAACCCATCAGTGATGATTTCATCAATCACTGACGATTGTATACCAGCAATCGTTTGCTCACAACACACATGTCTTGTTAACAGGAATCGTCTGTGTTGTTATCGGTCTTGCCACACATTTCTGATTACAGACCTGTTTGCCGCGTATCACACACATCTTGTTAAGTTGAACCATTTCTGTTCTCTTGGGTCAACGCAAATAGCTCATTCGAGTGAACTGTATGCCATATATCACACACACCTTCATCTGGCTCCCCGTTTCTGTTGTTCCGCCTCATCACAAATAGTTCATCCGAGTGAACCATATGGTGTGTATCGCACATGCCTTCATGTGGCTGCCTGTTTCTTTTGTTTCTCCTCATCACAAACAGTTAATTGAACTGAAATGTATGCCCTGCATCCCACCTGGAACCAAAATCTGAATCGTGTTTGATGCATACGTCATCACAAACGTTTTGGACATTTTTGACGGTTCTCTTACACCACCGTTTGCAATTATTGCATCACACACAATTTCTCGAAGGGTCTTTGTCGGTGTACTAGAATAGGGGTACTCTAGTATCCCGAACTTGTGCACGGGCAGTTGCAGCACCCCGCGGCAAGGCTTGTCGGGCGACCGCCAAGATCCTCCGTGGTTCCTTTGGAGCCATTCAAGAACAAAGTATTCAAGCCAAGGAGACAAGGCCCCGGCAAGAGGAGCTTGCCGGGAAGGCCAACCAAGGCATCCCAAGGAACTTGCCGCGACGCGCCACGCGTCCCGGCAAGGCAACAAGGCCCCGGCAAGAGGAGCTTGCCGGGAAGACCAACCAAGGCATCTCGAGGCCTGGTGAGCGACAAGCTTCCGGGCGCGACAAGATGACGACCGCGGCAAGGCGCTTGCCGTGGCAAGTAACCACTCTGTACCCACGCTCCAGCACATCCGCCAACGTGTCGCTCTGGGGGCCTTTCCAGGCGCGCGTGGTGTGAGGCTGTGCAGCCAGCGGTGCTCAGTGGCATGCGATGCTGACAAGATCGCCGTCGTGGAGAACGGTGGCGTCCCTGACGGTCCCTTTTTGCACTATTTGGGCGACACAAACGGGCATTTAATGCCTTTGTCCCCTGCCGTCAGGGTTAGGTAGGATACACTGTGCAAGTAGGTGTACCAACCGCACACTTTTTACGCTTTTACCCTTCTCTGCGTTGCCACCTGTCGGTGACCCCTTGAGCATATAAAAGGAGGCCCGTGGGCAACGTAAGGGGGGTTTGACTCATTCGGAAGCCAGAAAAATACTTAGCTCTCTCGAGCAAGAACACAATATAATCAGACAAGCAACAGTAGGAGTATTATCTCTCCGGAGAGCTCCGAAGCTGGGTAAACTGCTCGTGTGTTTTGCCTCGATCCCCTCTTCGTGCGACCTCCGCCCCCCGCCGAACCGAAAGGGGTCCGGTCCGCCGGCCCCATAGGTGTTCGTGGATCGGTTTCCCCGACAGTCTCTGATTGTAGTGTCGTGTTAGCAGCATCCTGCAATAGTGTAGTGAACATGTTATAAACACACCTGAGAATCCCAATGATATTTCTATTTCTGATGCTGAAACACAATCTGGTAATGAACATGAACCTAGTTATATTGTTAATGATGATGTTCATGTTGATGCTCAACCTAGTAATAACAATGATGTAGAGATTGAACCTATCATTCATCTTGATAACCCACAATCAAAGAACCAACGTTATGATAAGAGAGAATTTGTTGCTAGGAAGCACGGTAAAGAAAGTGAACCATGTGTTCAGAAACCCATGCCTTTTCCTCCTAAGCCATCCAAGAAAAAGGATGATGAGGATTTTGAGCTCTTTGCTGAAATGATTGGACCTATCTTTTTGCGTATGCGTTTGACTGATATGCTTAAAATGAATCCCTATGCCAAGTATATGAAATATATTGTTACAAATAAAACAAAGATACTGGAAGCTGAAATTTCCACCATGCTTCCTAATTGTACCTTCAAGGGTGGAATACCAAAGAAACTTGGAGATCCAGGAATACCAACTATACCATGCTCCATTAAAAGAAACTATGTTAAAAATGCTTTATGTGATCTTGGAGCAGGTGTTAGTGTTATGCCTTTCTCTTTGTATCGTAGACTTGATTTGAATAACTTGACACCTACTGAAATCTCTTTGCAAATGGCTGATAAATCAACTACTATACCCATCGTTATTTGTGAGGATGTGCCTGTCATGCTTTCAAACATTATATTTTAACGAACTTTGTTATTCTTGCTATTGCCGAGGACGATAGTATGTCGATCATCCTTGGTAGACCCTTTTTGAATAATGCAGGGGCTGTTATTGATTGCAACAAAGGCAATGTCACTTTTCATGTTAATGGTAATGAGCATACGGTACACTTTTCGAAGAAACAACCTCAAGTTCATAGTATCAATTCGATTGGAAATTTTTCAATTATTACTATTGGTGGTTTTGAATTCCCTCTTCCTACTGTCAAAAAGAAACATGATTTTCTTACTGTTGGGGGCATGCATATCCCCGTTGAGATAACATAGTGTTATTTGAAAATTCTCTGGTTTCATGTTATTCGGAAGAAGTTTGTTAACAAGACTTGATCAACCTTGTTAGTGGATTCCTTTTGATGACCATGAGATGGATGAAGTTAGAAAGCACAACTCTCTGTACCAACCTTTTAGTTTTTGTTATTTAGTTTAAATAAAGAAAAAATAGTACTTTCTGTCTGTTTTATGAATTATCTGTGCAATAAAAAAATACCCTGAAAATTAAAGTTCTCCAAATGCCCTGAAAATTGAGTATGATTTTTTGTAGAATATTTGAGAATTTCAGGCACTTAGAACACACCAGGGGGACCCACCATTTGGTCACGAGGGTGGAGGGCATACCCTACCCCCAGGGCGTGCCCCGTGGCTCGTGGGCCCCACATGGCCCCCCTCCACTTATTCCAGTGCCCCACACACTTCGTCTTCCTCCAGAAAAAATCATCCCGTAGCTCAAACTCGTGTTCTTGCTCGTTTTGCTGCCATTTTCGATCTCCTTGCTCAAAGCTCCATTCACAAAACTGCTTTGTGGGATTGTTCTTTGGTATGTGACTCCTCCCATGGTCCAATTAGTTTTTGTTCTAGTGCGTTATTTACTGCCAATTTTTGCTGCTAAGGTGACCCTGTTCTTGAGCTTGCATGTCATATGGTCCAAAGTAGTTTTAATGCATGATATAGCCTCTAGGCACTTGTGGGAGTAGTTTCTATCAATCTTGTTGAGTTTGGTTCACTTTTATTTTAAGTCACTAAAATTTTTAAAAAAATCAGAGGAAGAAATTTTTTTAGGAAAATGTACCAAGGTGGTTCTGCAAGGAGGCAAGCACCGAGGCTCATGATACGTGAGCCAGACCTTGAACCACGAAGAGAAGCTCCAGTGCGGCCTTGTGAATGGCCGTCGGATGAATTTATGATCCAAGCTGGCTTCGAGGATGAATTTGATGAGTATGTGCGTAATGCTAATCTTGAGGACTTCGTATTAGATAAGTTCCACCAATACTATCACCTCACTAATTCCTTTGTGCGGAGGTTTAACCTTTCGTCTAAGAGCAACACTCACACTGGACCTCAATGATAAATCATATACCATGGACCTTGAAGATTTTAACACTGCTTGCAAAATCCCACAGTGGGGCATCTTTAGTAAACCTCACAAATCTGAATATAATGATTTTCTTGCTAATATCACTGTGGGAGAAACTAGAAATATTACACAAGATACCATAGGGAGCATTCATTTTCCTTACATACATTACTTTGCTCTCTTTATAGGTAGATGCATTAACGGCAAGGACGAGCTTTGCCACATTTGCGTCCTAGATCTTAGTGTCCTCAAGAGTGTGGTATTAGGTGATAAACGATATAACTTGGGGGCCATTGTCGCACAGAGGTTACATCTTAATGCTAAAGATGGAGATTTATTTGTGGAATTTATGCAATTCGTTTAGCTGATTATGTTGGTGTATCCATAAATGAAAATGATATTGAGTTGCCACTTGCTTTTCTAGATTATAATGCTATGGTTTACCATCAGTTTCTTGAGAGGAACGAACAGTCCCTCCGTACCGACTAATTTTGGACAAACAACATACTATCCATATTACGCTTCCTGCTCCTTCCTTCTTTAACTTTCAGGTAAATGGGAGATAGTTTATAACCAGAGAGGAGGCAAATGATTATGAGAGGAAGACCGAGGCTGCTCGCCTCCAGGCTGCAGCTCCTCTAGTATCGACTAATCTTTGACAGATGGCGTACTGTCCATGTTGCTCTCCCTTCTCCCACTTTCTTTGACTTTCAGGCAAAAAGGAGATACTTTATAACTAGGGAGGAGGCAAACGAATATGAGAGGAGGACGGAGGCAACTCGCCTCCAAGCTACAGCTCGTCAGGCAGTAGCTGTTGCATCTTAGTACGACCCCATCTACAACTTTGATCCATGGGCATAGACCAACTTAGGACAAAAGCCTAAGCTTGGGGGAGTACGTATCTCTGACTGACATTACATTCATGTTCACACACTCATTCTAGTTGTCGGTGTTCATACTTTTTTATTGTATTATCCATGCTAGTTTATTTTCTTTTTCTGCTTTCTTCTTGTGTGTTTGAAAAAAACCAAAAAATTAGTTATAGCTTTTAGCTAGTTTACTTTCCATGCTTGTAGTAGTTGAAATTAAGCAACAAAACCCAAAAAGATTTCTCATTCTTCTTTTTCTTGTTGGGAGCTTTCCTGTGTAAATAGTTTTTCTTGTTCTTTTCTTTTCTTTGGGGTCGAGAGGAGAAGACCACGATGAAAATGATGAGTGGCTCTCTTATGCATTATTGTTGATCTAACAAAGAGCCCATATTACCTTGTCTTCTCATTTGAATTAAATGTTTGCAGATTCTAGTTTAGTCCAATGCACGGGCACTATTATTATTATCCACACCACTCGATCGTGCAAGTGAAAGGCAATAATGATGATATATGATGAAATGATTGAGATGAGAAAAGCTGGTATGAACTCGACCTATCTTGTTTTTGTAAATATGATTAGTTCATCGTTCAAGATTCAGCCCATTATGAATGAAACATGTTTGCAATTACAATTAGTCATGCCATGCTTAATTAGCTAGGAGTTTATAATGGTTTATCTTGCATGCCAATATGCTATTAAAATGGTTGTGATGTGGTATGATAGGGTGGTATCCTCCTTTGAATGATTCGAGTGGCTTGACTTGGCACATGTTCACGCATGTAGTTGAAACAAAATCAACATAGCCTCCATGATATTTATGTTCATGGTGATTTACATCCTACTCATGCTTGCACTCATTGTTGGTTAATCTTAATGCATGTTCATGACTGTTGTCACTCTCTAGTTGGTCACTTCCCAGTCTCTTTATAGCCTTCACTTGTACTAAGTGGGAATACTGCTTGTGCATCCACTTCCATAAAACACCAAAGTTATTCCATATAAGTCCACCATACCTACCTATATGAGGTATTTACCTGTCGTTCTAAGTAAATTTGTATGTTCCAAACTCTAAACCTTCAAATGAAATTATGTTTTGTATGCTCGAACAGCTCATGTATGAACTAGGGTTGTCTATATCTTCCATGCTAGGTGGTTTATTCTCACGATGAGTGGACTCCGCTCATCATTCACGAGAGAATGGCCAGTAACCGGGATGCCCAGTCCCATGCTCAAATCAAATCAAAATAATTGCAAACAAAACTCCCCCAGGATTGTTGTTAGTTGGACGGTACCTGTTGTTTCGGACTAACCATGGAATGTGCTCGTTGGTGGTGGGGGAGTATAAACTTTACCATTCTGTTTGGGAACCGCCTACAATGTATGTAGCATGGAAGATATCGGGATCTCTTGGTTGTTATGTTGACAATGAAAGTATGCTGCTAAAAATATTATTTATCTCTGTTTCTAAACTCGAGCTCTGGCACCTCTGCAAATCCCTGCATCCCTCTGTGAAGGGCCTATCTATTTACTTTTATGTTCAGTCATCATCCTCTTATAAAAAAGCACCAGTTGGAGAGCACCGTTGTCATTTGTATGCATTGTTATTAACTGATATTGAGTATGACTGTGACTGGATCTTTTTACCATGAATTACAATGTCTAGTCAGTCCTTAATCTTCAGGGGTGCTCTGCATTTATGTTTTGCGGTCTCAGGAAGGTCTAGCGAGATACCATCTTATTATATTATATCATGATTGTTTTGAGAAAGTGTTGTCATCCGAGATTTGTTATTATTGCTTGCTAGTTGATTATCCCATTGATTTGAGTAAATGTGAGACTTCAATATAATTGTGAATATGGTTAGTTCATAATCATTGTTGAAAACTTGAATGTTGGCTTTACATATTTGCAACAACAAGATCAAACAGAGTTTGTAAAAGTTTTTATTTATCACTTTCAGTTTGTCAACTGAATTTCTTAAGGACAAGCAAAGGTTTAAGCTTGGGGGAGTTGATACGTCTCCAACTTATCTACTTTTCCAAACACTTTTGCCCTTGTTTTGGACTCTATAACTTGCATGATTTGAATGGAACTAACCCGGACTTGCGTTGTTTTCAGTAGAATTGCCATGGAGTTATTTTGTGCAGAAATAAAAAATTTCAGAATGATCTGAAACTTCACGGAGTCACATTTTGGAATTAATAAAAAATATTGGCGAAAGAATCAACAGAAGGGGGCCCACACCCTGTCCATGAGGGTGCAGGGTGCGCCCCCTACCTCGTGGGTCCCCTGGACCTCCACCGACCTCAACTCCAACTCTATATATTCATGTTCGGGGAGAAAAAATCAAAGAGAAGGAATCATCGCATTTTACGATACGGAGCCGCCGCGAAGCCCTGTTCTTCCTCGAGAGGGCTGATCTGGAGTCCGTTCGGGTCTCCGGAGAGGGGAATCCATCGCCATCGTCATCATCAACCATCCTCCATGACCAATTTCATGATGATCACCGCCGTGCGAAAGTAATCCCATGATAGGCTTGCTGGATGGTGATGGGTTGGATGAGATTTACCATGTAATCGAGTTAGTTTTGTTAGGGTTTGCTCCCTAGTATCCATTATGTTCGAAGATTGATGTTGCTATGACTTTGCCATGCTTAATGCTTGTCATAGGGCCCGAGTGCCATGATTTCAGATCTGAACCTATCATGTTTTCATTAATATATGTGAGTTCTTGATCCTATCTTGCAAGTTATAGTCACCTACTACGTGTTACGATCCTGCAAACCCCGGAGTGACAATAGTCGGGACACTTCCCGGTGATGACCGTAGTTTGAGGAGTTCATGTATTCACTAAGTGCTAATGCTTTGGTCCAGTACTCTATTAAAAGGAGGCCTTAATATCCCTTAGTTTCCAATAGGACCCCACTGCCATGGGGGTAGGACAAAAGATGTCATGCAAGTTTTTTTACATAAGCACGTACGACTATATTCAGAATACATGCCTACATTACATTGATGAACTGGAGCTAGCTCTGTGTCACCCTATATTATAACTATTGCATGATGAATTGCATCCGACATAATTATCCATCATTGATCCATTGCCTATAAGCTCATTTCATATTGATCTTTTCTAAGTTACTTCTCCATTGCCACTGTTACGATTGCTACAAAACTGCTACTGTTACTTTTCCTACCGTCACCGTTACTTCCATACTACTTTGCTACTAAATACTTTGCTTCAGATATTAAGTCTTTCAGGTGTGGTTGAATTGACAACTCAGCTGCTAATACTTGAGAATATTCTTTGGCTCCCCTTGTGTCGAATCAATAAATTTGGGTTGAATACTCTACCCTCGAAAACTGTTGTGATCCCCTATACTTGAGGGTTATCAGTACATAGCCGAGAACTCATGTGAAATCCCTTCTTGGTCAATAAAGGTGTCCACATTGGCGTTCTTGAACTCCGTTCTGTCGTCGCTGTGAACGTTCTTGATCTTCACTTCAAATTGATTTTGGGCCTTCCTAGCGAAGTTATTGAAGATCTTTTGGACCTGAAATTTATCATCAAGAAAGAACACCCACATAAATCTTGAAAAATCATCAACAATGACCAATCCGAATGAGTTACCACTAAGACTCTTGTAGGCGTTAGGACTGAAAAGATCCATGTGAAGTAGCTTGAGTGGTCTTCTCGTGGTCATGATGTTCTTCATGGGATGACTTCCTCCAACTTGCTTTCATGCTTGGCAAGCACTACAAAGTCTATCCTTGTCAAATATAACATCTTTAACACCAAGGATATGATCACCTTTAATAAGCTTGTCAAGATTTTGCATGCCACATGACCTAGCCGTCTATGCCACAACCAGGCTTTAGAAGATTTAGCAATTAAGCAAGTTCTAGATTGAGCCTTTTTAGTGAAATCAACAATGTATATATCACCTCTACGTATGTCGGTAAAGACCATATTATGATTATCTCTTCGAAACACTTGGCAATCTACTTCAGTAAATAGTACATTGAAACAGAAATTGGTTAGTCTAGACACAGAAAGTAAATTCTAGCCAAGAGATTCGACGAGCATAACATTTTGTATGGAGCTGTCATGTGAGATGGCCACCTTACCAAGGCCAACCACCTTACCCTTTGAGTTATCACCAAAAGTGACATACTTTCGAGGGTCATCATTTTCAGCAAGCTTAGAAAATATATCCTTGTCTCCGGTCATGTGATCGGTACATCCACTATCAAGAACCTATTCCTTTCCTCCAGCCATGTAGTTGCAAAGGTTAGCCATAAGACCAAAGTGTCTCATAGACTCATCGAGATCATAGTCACTATCATCATCTTCATCATAGTATCCATGTTCAACATCATCTTGTGGTTGATTATTTCCTAGAGGGAGTGATTCATTAGTTTTGTGATCATGACAATGTGAATCTCTATGAATTCTAATGACCTTAGAAATGATGTTGCTAATGATTCCAACATCTCCTTTGGCACGCATAAGGTCACGAAGCTCAAATAAACAATCACCAAATTTAGGATCATTAGGACTCATCTTATTTAAAGCAATAGACTTGTGAAGAATCTCACCAAAGTTTTTCAAGGAATAGTTTGGAAACCGTTCCTCAAGAAATCTCCATATAGTGCAAGCACATTCAAAAGTTGGAAAGCAAGCAATCAAATTTCTAGGTAATCCTCTAGTGATAAGATTGGCAGTTCTAAGATTGCGAATCATGTCAAGAGACTCATCAGGGGTAGGATGCAAGGGGTCAACAAGGGGCGCACAAGGGGTAGTAATGTACTTGTTTAAGTGATATTCATTGAAAATATCAAGTATCTCATTTTTCCAAGCATTATAGAACTCTCCATCAAGCATAGGCACTCTACGCCTAATACTCCCAATCCTAGACTCATTCATCTTCCTCCAATGGTGTTTAAACCAAAGCAATGGATACCAAAGCTCTAATACCAATTGAACAGTTCCTCCAGTACCGACAAATCTTTGACAGACGGCTTACTGTCCATGTTGCTCTCCCTGCTCCCACTTTCTTTGACCTTCAAGAAAAAAGGAGATACTTTATATCAAGGGAGGAGGCAAACTAATATGGGAGGAGGATGGAGGCAGCTCGCCTCCAAGATGCAGCTCGTCAGGCAGTAGCCGCTGCATCTCAGTACGACCCCAGCTACAACTTTGATCCATGGGAATAGACCAACTTAGGCCAAATGCCTAAGCTTGGGGGAGTACGTATCTCTCGTCGACATTACATTCATGTTCACACACTCATTCTAGTTGTCGATGTTCATACGTTTTCATTGTATTATCCATGCCAGTTTATTTTATTTTTCTGCTTTCTTCTTGTGTGTTTGAAAAACTTTGAGAAAAACCAAAAATTTAGTTATAGCTCTTAGCTAGTTTACTTTCCATGCTTGTAGTAGTTGAAATTAAACAACAAAACCCAAAAATATTTCTCATTCTTCTTTTGCTTGTTGGGAGCTTTCTCGTGTAAATAGTTTTTCTCGTTCTTTTCTTTTCTTTGGGGTCGAGAGGAGAAGACCACGATGAAAATGATGAGTGGCTCTCTTATGCATTATTGTTGATCAAACAAAGAGCCCATATTACCTTGTATTCTCATTTGAATTAAATGTTTGCATATTCTAGTTTAGTACAATGCACGGGCACTATTGTTATTATCCACACTGTTCGATCATGCAAGTGAAAGGCAATAATGATGATATATGATGAAATGATTGAGATGACAAAAGCTGGTATGAACTCGACCTATCTTGTTTTTGTAAATATGATTAGTTCATTGTTCAAGATTCATCCCATTATGAATGAAACATGTTTGCAATGACAGTTAGAGATTACAGTTACTCATGCCATGCTTAATTAGCTAGGAGTTTATAATGGTTTATCTTGCATGCCAATATACTATTAAAATGGTTGTGATGTGGTATGATAGGGTGGTATCCTCCTTTGAATGATTCGAGTGGCTTGACTTGGCACATGTTCACGCATGTAGTTGAAACAAAATCAACATAGCCTCCATGATATTTATCTTCATGGTGATTTATATCCTACTCATGCTTGCACTCATTGTTGGTTAATCTTAATGCATGTTCATGACTGTTGTCGCTCTCTAGTTGGTCACTTCCCAGTCTCTTTATAGCCTTCACTTGTACTAAGTGGGAATACTGCTTCTACTACACAGAAGGGTGATGATGGACTCTCGAGTGCGACAACTAATTCTGCACTCTACAGGGCACACGGTGGAAGAAACCAACTATGTACAATAATGTGCAAGATCGCAGTCGATTTAGCTATATAGATCGTGTGCTGTGAGATCGACAAGGTAAATAGATTCGAGAATGGTTAATAAAATAAAATCTAAGACCATTGCAAATTAAGTTCAAAATAGTGCTACCAATATATGAGTCTCATACGATGCCATTTTAGTTATTGTACCAGAAAGGCTCGAAATATTACAAGGTTCAAATTCCAAATTTATATGGCTGAAATTCGAAGATTACAAGGTTCAAACTGATATTAGAAATGAAATTTAGCTCATCAGCTACAAACGCTCGTACTGATCCGCTGAACATGGATATCAGAGAGGTTCAAACTAATATTACCACTTCTAAGTCTCGTTTCAAAACCTCAGAACTTTTGCAAAGGGGTCAGCCATTGAGAAGTCATGTATGGGGTTGACACGATGAGTTTGTATTACTCTATCATCTGAATTCCAAAATGAAATTTAGCATTTTTGGAGCCTATTCCATTCTGCAGCAGGCGCCAGCACTGGCCAACAAACCATTCATTTTTCCAAAATAAATGTAGGGCAAACCTCATTACCTTAAGCACCCTTGCTCTGACAACAAAGAACCTGGCGAATATAATCTCCGGTAAGGTCCCTCGGTAGGAGTTGAAAGTAATTTCTGAGAGATGCAGATCTAGGCATTTGACGTGATTGTTATATTGTATCACATTATCCACCACTGGGCCTAATCTTATCTGCAAAATAAGAAAACGTGTTAGTGCCTAGATGCAGTTTTGAACACTACTACATGCCTATTTGGTATGCAGGATCTGTAAAATGCACTAACATGCCATCTTCGATCTGGCATGATTAACATGGGCATTAACATGCCATCTTCGATCTTCACAATATGTTGGAGTGGATGAGAAGTTCCCTAAGAAAACTAGTACATATGAATCCAAAGGAGAAATGCATATGGATTGTAACCATATGGATCAAGCATTGTCATTGTAAACATGGAAAAGGCGACATGTATGTACTCAAATCCTCCAAAAGAATCCTTCAGAAATCGTAGTACATTGTCATTGTAAACTTGGACAAAGGTGTCACAAATTGAACTCCCTTATGGTTAACATTTAACAAGAAAGGAACATCACCTCGATATATAGCTTCTCCAGGCACGGAAATCATCTTAGCAAAGTGACAACTTGCTCCAGGTTGGGGCCGATAGATTCTAGTGCCAAGACCTTCACTGTGCGCAGTTTCGCGGTCAGGCTTGTCAGAATCATTTTTTGAATGACAGACGAACAAACATCTTCAAAATTAGAAATAATGTTAATTTCTAGAAGGATAGGTAGAAGGCGGTTGTTGTACCTGAACGGGTGTGGATCCAGTAACAAGTTCGGAGTATTTGTTAGAAGAGTAGCCCAACACTATCAATTTCGATGCAGAAATGACATTGATTCTTGTTGGGCCTACTTGATCAAGCACAAGTAATCTCTCAAGTGCAGGTGTGTCCTCAGTGACCATATCGTGGTACACATCTTGTGATGTCTTCCCGCCGAACCAGCAACACACATAAATAGTCCGGAGAGTCATGGAGGTGATGTGGAATGTACTCAACCCATTGATCGCCTAAAGACGAAGGTACTCGAGTGTATTACAGCCATGGAGCAAGCGCTCCATGTCATCATTTGAGAGGCATACAGTGATAAGCTCAAGGTGCTTTAGTCGTGGTAGAATAAGAGTGGGCGCGTCATTAAGGGGGGGGTGGTGGGAGCGAGGCATAGTGCGGACGTTGGCAGCAAGCGCATATGCCCATCCACAAAAGTGAGCTCCCCGAGATGATCTAGGGCAGGGGATCCGAACCAGTCATCAAGCTTGGCTCGGGCCCAGCCGTTGGAATGGAACTTGGCCATTCTAAGGCCTCTGGTTGGGCCAAGGTGACTGTCGAGGATCTTGGAGAACGCATCCAAGCTTTTACGTTAGCCATGGCAGAGCTCATGGGTGTCGATGAGATCGAGAGGGGTGAAGTTCCATAGGGGGCGCCACCGTCGGGAAAGGACGGTTGTCCGCGCCCCACATTTGATTGGGAGGGGGAGATGATGACTGTGAACATATCATCGAGGAGGCTGCTGATGAAGTCTATGCCTGCTGGAGTCGCTTGCGGTTCTAGCTCGCCCCGCCTTCGCTTCTTCGCAGCCCCGTTATCCACCTCGAGAGTCTCCTTGTCAGTGGCGCTTTCTGATAGAAAGGAGAGTACAGGGAATATTTAGTTAAAATAGGGCAATAGAAAAGTGTATTGGTAACTAGAAGTTATTAGGTAGGAATGTAGTAAGAAAAGGGAATAGAAATTGGTTGCTTAAATACTACACAATTCATTTAACATTGTTGGGTAAGTCAACATGCAGATAGTTGAACAAAAAACTTACTTGGAACAAACTCAGGACAGATGATTTTGTTGGGGGAAGTTAGCATATATCTCATGACCAGGCCCTTTTATGTGCAGTCCAATTTTAGTGCCAGGTTTCAGTACATAAAACTTAGAAATTTCTTTCCAAAAGCCAGCACCAAAATAGGAGTCACCACGTTCATCAAGTCTTACAGTAGCAACAATTGTAAATCCATGGTTTGTGTGCATTATGAAATCCGTGCAGCCTTGATCTATGTAAAGGGAAAAATTATGCACTACATAATCTGTTGCATAGCAAGGGATGCGCTGCGGAAATTGTAGGATTGTTAAAGAAAATATGGTAACATGCAAATATGGGCCCAAATTGAAAGAACTATACAATAGTTGAAATCGAAGGACAAATATCTATAAATAGATAGGGTAAACATGATGTCATGGAAATATGAGAGTAATCGACAGAACAATACATCATTAATTTTCCTAATATAGAAAGAAGAGGGGGAAAATCCCCTTTGATGTATATGGTGCATGTGGCACCTTTTACCCAAATGTAGCAATATTTCGAATATTTTCAGGAAAGTAGGCCATGCCAACCGATTTAGGGTGAGATTGAACATACCGCGCACATGCTCAAGTCATCTGGTAGGGTGAGATGGAATCTCTGCTAGAGGTCGCAAGGTCCTGATGTGTCGGCGCACTGTACACTCTATGAATGAAACAAAACCCTCAAATCAGCACGAATAAAAATGAATTCATGGCAATTTCCGACGGGTGATTAAAGGAGGCAGATGAACTGGGAAGAGAGATGAAATAATATCTCATTAAATTAGTTACCTTGTCGTCCATGAGAAAAAACCCTCAGTACGACATATTCCTCAACCAAGCGGAGCTGGGTCGACCGCGAGCAGCATCGAGAAAGTCAATGGCGATAGGCGGTGGCAAGCGGAAGTGGCTAAATGCGGTGGGGTTTGCTGGCAGCCTGGCAGTGGCGGCATTCGTCAAGCTAAGTGGTTACCGCTGCGATAGGCGGTGTGATGCATAGACGCAGAGGCGTTTGTGCAGGTGTGAATGGGGACCGGAGGCATGGGGTGGCACGGCGGGGGTGAGGGTTTTTGTGATGTGGGGATGGCGAGGGTTTTCTGTCCCACAAAGAATTTAAGAGGCAACGGTTTGTTCGAGCCAACCGTGTGTGATTGACGCAAGAAGCAAAAACGGAAGTCATTGCACACTGTTCCAATTTTGGGAACGGTGTGTGATTGAAGCAACAGGAAAAATGAAAGTCATTGCACACGGTTCCAGTTTTGGGAACCGTGTGTGATTGACGTACTACCTCCGTCCTGGTTTATTGGTCCCCTCTGTAATTTGTACCAAATTTTGACCAAATATTTGACTAAGAAATGTTTATGCATGTCACAAAAAATTATATCATTGAACACTATGCTCAAATACGCATCCGACGATATAATTTTTGCTGACCTACACTAACATTTTGTTAGTTAAATCTTTGGTCAACATTTATTACAAATTACAAAGGGGACCAATAAACGAGGACGGAGGTAGATTCCATCAACCGAACTAATTGCATCCATATCCCACAATTAGACATAAGTAAACAAAGATTAAACATACTCAGACATAGATGATAAGCGTACACGTACAAGAGCATAGTTCAAGCATCATTAAGCAAGCTCAAGCGTACATAGTTCGATCCCACATCTCATCTCACATGCCGGGACGATACTGAAGCATCTCCAGGTACTCAGTGTACGCGCCGTGCTCACCAGGCGAGAATACTTCTGCTTGAAGGAGCCAACGGCCCATCCTCTTGCATGCACCAGAACACTTTGATACGCGTCATGAAGCTCGTGGTTGCAAAATGGGCATCGATAGCCGTCGTCCCAGGTCCTAATACGCCTGTTATGCATTCCCGCGTAAAGATCCCTTAGGATTTGCCTCTTGTACCTCCTCTTGACATCTTCATCCTCGTTGTCCACATCATCAGACATCACCTATACAAATAGTAAAAAAAATGTGGCGTCAAATTAATGGTTACAAACTAATCTCTAGCGAACATTTGGCAGTTGCCAAAAATTGGCATCAAATCAACGATTACATGTCATGAAGTAGGATTAGGAATTTATGGCTATTTATTTATACATATCTAGGGATTATGGTTCGAGTTTTAAGCACATTCGTCTATGTATACAAGCCAATCTTGATGAAAATAATGGCACATACAAATGTAGGTCATTCAAAATCAATTGTCAAGTCCTGGCTAAGAATTATTAGCACGGACACTAACCCTAGTAGGATTACTAGCAGAAATCATTTCCACAGATGAAAAAATAATCACTAATCACCTGTACCATTCAAACAATCAATACACTACACGGATCAAACGAAACTTACTCAGATTTCAAGGATTGGTAGAACATAACCATAGGATTTCTATTCGAAAAAGGGGGAGGCAGGAGTAACCAGAGAAACCATGGGATCTATTTGACACATAAATGGGTATAGATGACTAACTAGTTGTCCGTCCTTGTCGGAGTCGTCGCCGGAGTGGTTGTCAGAGTCGTCGCCCGAGTCGTCACCAGAGTAGGTGTGGAATTCCGCTGATACGTCTCCAACGTATCTATAATTTATGAAGTATTCATGCTATTATATTACCTGTTTTGGATGTTTATGGGCTTTATTATACAGTTTTATATCATTTTTGGGACTAACTGATTAACCGGAGGCCCAGCCCATATTGTTGTTTTCATGCATATTTCAGTGTTTCGAAGAAAAGGAATATCAAACAAAGTCCAAATGAAATAAAACCTTCGGGAAAGTTATTTTCGGAACGGAAGCAATCCAGGGGACTTGGAGTGCACGTAAGGGAAGCTTCGAAGTGGCCACGAGGCAGGAAGGCGCGCCCTCCCCCCTCGTGGGCCCCTCATGGCTCCCCTGACAGACTTCTTTCGCCTATATATGTCCATATACCCTAAAAACACCGAGGAGCACAATAGATCGGGAGTTCCACCGCCGCAAGCCTCTGTAGCCACCAAAAACCTCTCGGGAGCCCTTTTCAGCACCCTGCTGGAGGGGGAAGCCATCACCGATGGCCATCTTCATCATCCCGGCGCTCTCCATGACGAGGAAGGAGTAGTTCACCCTTGGGGCTGAGGGTATGTACCAGTAGCTATGTGTTTGATTTCTCTCTCTCTCTCTCTCTCTCGTGTTCTTGATATGGCACGATCTTGATGTATCTCGAGCTTTGCTGTTATAGTTGGATCTTATGATGTTTCTCCATCTCTACTCTCTTGTAATGAATTGAGTTTTCCCCTTGAAGTTGTCTTGTCGGATTGAGTCTTTAAGGATTTAAGAACACTTGATGTGTGTCTTGCCGTGCTTATCTTTGGTGACAATGGGATATTCACGTGATCTACTTGATGTATGTTTTGGTGATCAACTTGCGGGTTCAATGAACTTATGCATAGGGGTTGGCACACGTTTTTGTCTTAACTCTCTGGAAGAAACTTTGGGGCACTCTTTGAAATTCTTTGTGTTGGTTGAATAGATGAATCTGAGATTGTGTGATGCATATCATATAATCATACCCACGGATACTTGAGGTGACAATGGAGTATCTTGGTGACATTAGGGTTTTGGTTGATTTGTGTCTTAAGGTGTTATTCTAGTACAAACTCTATGATAGATTGAATGGAAAGAATAGCTTCATGTTATTTTACTATGGACTCTTGAATAGATAGAACAGAAAGGATAACTTTGAGGTGGTTTCGTACCCTACCATAATCTCTTCGTTTGTTCTCCGCTATTAGTGACTTTGGAGTGACTCTTTGTTGCATGTTGAGGGATAGTTATATGATCCAGTTATGTTATTATTGTTGAGAGAACTTGCACTAGTGAAAGTATGAACCTTAGGCCTAGTTTCCTAGCATTGCAATATTGTTTGTGCTCATTTTTATCATTAGTTACCTTGCTATTTTTATAATTTCAGATTACAAATATCCATATCTACTATCCATATTGCACTTGTATCACCATCTCTTCACCTAACTAGTGCACCTATACAATTTACCATTGTATTGGGTGTGTTGGGGACACAAGAGACTCTTTGTTATTTGGTTGCAGGGTTGTTTGAGAGAGACCATCGTCATCCAACGCCTCCCATGGATTGATAAACCTTAGGTCATCCACTTGAGGGAAATTTGCTACTGTCCTACAAACCTCTGCACTTGGAGGCCCAACAACGTCTATAAGAAGAAGGTTGTGTAGTAGACATCAAGCTCTTTTCTGGCACCGTTGCCAGAGAGGTGATTGCTTGAAGGTATATCTTTAGATCTTGCAATTGAATCTTTTTGTTTCTTGTTTTATCACTAGTTTAATCTATAAAAGAAAATTACAAAAAATGGAATTGAGTTTGTCTCATATGCTTCATCTTTCTAATATCTTTCGTAAGTATGATGAAAAGGAAAATTGTGCTCAACTCCTAGAAGAAGAATGCATTAAAATGTTTGTCACTAAATCTTTGAATGATGAGCATGATTGCAAGGTTGTTAGTATGAACTCTTTGAATATCCATAGTACTAATTATTATTGCACTAGTTATGATGAAAAAGTTTCTTATAAGCATGTCGATTTTTGTGGAGTGCGTTGGGTTTGCAAGTACACACCAAATAGGGAAGATAGATATTGCAAGAGGCATAAGCATTTAGAAACTAAATTGTTGCAAGAAAGGCTAGATAATAGTGCTAAAAATTTAAATTTCCTTTGCCGTACTTGTGAACTTTGCAATGAACGTGGTCATTTACATCTCCGATGCAAAAAAATTCATGGTCGAATCGTGTCCAAAATTTTTGATGATATGATTTCCCTTGCACATCATGATGAACTTAGTTTGCTTTTAGGTTATGAAGAAATGAAACGTTTAATCAAGGACCTTCTAGATTTTGCCCATAAGAAATTCGTTGATATTGATCTAGAGAAGATTTATTTGTATTGTGCGGCGAATTGCATTGAAAATCCTTATATTGCCAATTACCTAAACAAAAGAGAGCAAATATAAGATGAAGAGAACACTAATGAAAGGGAATAAACTTCCCAATATCCTCCTATTATTTCTTATGATGAATCAGGTAACGAGGAGGAGCTTTCTATTCAACCAATCTCATCAATAAGGAGCTCAAAAAAGAGGGATAAGCCCACACATGATGTGAAGAAGAAAAGGAAAAGAAGGAGAAGCAAAGGTAAAACTGTATCCCTCCCAAATGATGTTGCTCCTACTACTCATTGTGATGATGATAATTGCTATACTAATGGTGCTATCCATATTATTAATGATGAGAGTGATTATGCTTATGGTATGAAAAGGCCCAAGCTTGGGGAAGCTATGCTTGATGAGGATGACATATTTGATAATATATTTGATGCAATTAATGTTTGTCCCAAGCTTGGGATGCTACGTCTAATGAAGATGATATTTTTAGCCTCCCAAGTTTTGATCTGCAACCTTGTTATGATGATAGCATGACTCCTACTTATGATGATTATATTGATGAAAGTGGGTTTGGAAGAGTGTCAACTTTAGGAAGTAATGATCCCACCATTTTGGAGGATGTTGAATCTTATTGTGATGAATATGAAAGTGGATTTGGAGAGGTCATGACTTTATTTACTGATGATTCCACTATCTTGGAAGTGGTTTCAATCGATTATGATGAGAATAAAGTTGCTACTTATGATGATTATTGTGATGAAACTTATGGTATAAAAAGTAGTGATGATTATATTTATAAAACTTGTCATGATTATGATTACCCTTTTTCTGAACATTGCTCTTTTAATGTGGAAACAATTTATAGTATTCGAGTCTCTTATGATACTCCCACTATTCCGAATGAGAATAATTTTGCTTATGTGGAGAGTAATGAAATTTCTATGCAAGTAGATCATGAAAAGAATGCTTTAGGTGCTGGTTATATTGTTGAATTCATTCATGATGCTACTTAAAATTATTATGAGGGAGGAACATATGCTTGTAGAAATTGCAATAATATCAAGTTTCCTCTGTATGTGCTTAAAGTTTTAAAGTTATGCTTGTTTTGCCTTCCTATGCTAGTTGATTATTGTTCCCATAAGTTGTTTGCTCACAAAATCACTATGCATAGGAAGTGGGTCAGGCTTAAATGTGCTACTCATATTCTTCATGATGCTCTCTTTATGTTTCAATTCTTATCTTTTATGTGAGCATCATTGTCATCATCATGCCTAGCTAGAAAGGCATTAAAGAAAAGCACTTGTTGGGAGAGAACCCAATATTTACCCTTACTGTTTTTGTGTGTCCACATGATTATGCTACTGTAGTAATCATGTTTTATAGCTTTTGTTTCAATAAAGTGCCAAGTAAGACCCTTGAGAAGACTTGGGTGAAGTCTATGTTATCTTGCTGTAAAAAGCATAAACTGTTGCGCTCACAAATTCCTCATGTCCACCAATTTATTTCAGAATTTTTGGTGTTGCATAAGTATTCGAATGATACAGATCACTACAGACTGTTCTGTTTTGATAGATTCTGTTTTCTATGTGTTGTTTGCTTATTTTGATGAATCTATGAGTAGTATCGGAGGGTATGAATCATAGATAAGTTGTAATACAGTAGATTTTACACCAATATTAATTTAGAATGAGCTCACAACAGTACCTAAGTGGTGATTTATTCTCTTATACTAATGGAGCTTACGAGTTTTGTGTTGAGTTTTGTGTTGTGAAGTTTTCAAGTTTTAGGTAAAGATTCGATGGACTATGGAATAAGGAGCGGCAAGACCCTAAGCTTGGGGATGCCCATGGCACCCCAAAATAATTCAAGTACAACCAAAAGCCTAAGCTTGGGGATGCCCTGAATGGCATCCCCTCTGTCGTCTTCGTCTATCGGTAACTTTACTTGGAGCTATATTTTTATTCACCACATGATATGTGTTTTGCTTGGAGTGTCATTTTCTTTTGTTAGTATTTTCTTGCTGTTATTTAGAATAATGTTTTGCATCTATATTTTCAATAAAAATGTCAAGGATAACCTTACCATGCTTATTTTGTAAGTATACATGTTGCTGTTTCAAAATAGAAAGTTTACCGTTGTTGCAAAAATTCCCTAGAAAAGTCTGAGAATGATATTGTTGACACTCAAAAGTGGCATGATTATAAAGAGTAGCTTGAAGCTATGTCAAGATTAATTCAAACATATTATTGAAAGTCACCATGAGATGGCTCTCTTCGAGAAGATCAAGATGGATATGAAGATGGCCTAAAACAGAGCTCAGATGCAAAAGTTTGACAAGCTCAGAGATGCTCATGTTGACATAAGTTTAAAGAATGACTTGAAACCCAATTAAGATTTCCGCAAATGGAAAAGTTTCAACATGAAAGTTGTGCATCTCGTCGAAGCGGTTTATTTTGATATAAGAAACGTCTCAATCGGAGTTCGTATGGATAAGTTATAGCCAAAAACACGTGGCTGCATCAGGATAGCCGGACACTCCGGGAATGATCATCCGGGTTTTGGATTTATCCGAGGATGGCCGGACACTCCGGGGATATTTGTTCGGGTTTTGGATTTTTCTGCCGTAGACTTCGAAAAACAGCCGAAAATTCCCTCAAGATGGCCTCTGATCAAAAAAACGTTCAACATGAAAGTTGTTTGTCTCGTCGAAACCATCAAGATTGCTTTTGGGCTCGTTCCCATCCGTGGTCGTTTACTTGGGTCTACAAAAGTGTCACGCCCAATATGCGACCCTATCCTAAAGGAACTCGAAGGTCCCACCAAGGATAGAAGCGCATCTTGAAGACGCTTTTGCAAGGTGGATATCATTATATCAACATAACATAATAGATGGGGATACATACAAGAGGCATACAATGCCACACGAATACAACATCACAATACATAAGAGCATCATCCGACTACGGATGAAACACAAACAGTAACTCAAACGACATCCACCCTGCTAGCCCAGGCTGCCGACCTGGAACCTATCCCCTGATCGAAGAGGAAGCAGAAGAAGAACTCCAAAACAAGCAACATCGCTCTCGCGTCAAGATCATCGCATAACCTGTACCTGCAACTGTTGTTGTAGTAATCTGTGAGCCACGAGGACTCAGAAATCCCATTACCATGGGTATCAAGACTAGCAAAGCTTAATGGGTAAAGGAATGGATAAGTGGTGAGGTTACAGCAGCGACTAAGCATATATGGTGGCTAACATACGCAAATAAGAGCGAGAAGAGAGCAAATGGAACGGTCGTAAACTAGAAATGATCAAGAAGTGATCCTGAACTCCTACTTACGTCAAACATAACCCAAAGCCGTGTTCACTTGCCGGACTCCGCCGAAAAGAGACCATCACGGCTACACACATGGTTGATGCGTTTTACTTCGGATCTGGTGTCAAGTTATCTACAACCGGACATTAACAAATTCCCATCTGCCTATAACCGCAGGCACGGCTTTCGAAAGTTTAAACCCTGCAGGGGTGTCCCAACTTAGCCCATGATAAGCTCTCGCGATCAACGAAGGATATACCTTCTCCCAGGAAGACCCGATCAGACTCGGAATCCCGGTTTACAAGACATTTCGACAATGGTAAAACAAGACCAGCAAAGCCGCCCGATGCACCGACAATCCCGATAGGAGCTGCACATATCTCGTTCTCAGGGCAACACCGGATGAGCAATCCGTACAACTAAAACTAGACCTCAATTTTCCCTGAGGGGGCGCTGCAAAGGGCTCTGGTTTGGACCAACACTTAGAAAAGCACTGGGCCGGGGGGCTTAAATAAAGATGACCCTCGGGCTCCGGAAACCCAAGGGAAAAAAGGGGTAGGTGAGGCAAATGGTAAAACCAAGGTTGGGCCTTGCTGGAGGAGTTTTATTCAAAGCGAACTGTCAAGGGGGTCCCATAAATCACCCAACCGTGTAACGAACGCAAAATCCGGGAACATAACACCGGTATGACGGAAACTAGGGCGGCAAGAGTGGAACAAAACACCAAGAATAAGGCCGAGTCTTCCACCATTTACCAAGTATATAGATGCATTAATTAAATAAGAGATATTGTGATATCCCAACAAAATCATGTCCATCATGGGGCAATCTTCAACTTCACCTACAACTAACAACACTATAAGAGGGTTGAGCAAAGCGGTAACATAGCCAAACAATGGTTTGCTAGGAAGGGTGAAAAGGTAAGAGGCTGACATGGCAATTTGGGAGGCTTGAGGAACAAGTGATAGGTAGCGCAGCAAAGCAATAGAACGAAGCAACTAGCATAGCAATGATAGTAGTGAGATCCAGGGTAGCGGTCATCTTGCCTGAAATCCCGCTAGGAAGAAGAACGAGTCCATGAAGAAGACAAACGGGAGTAGTCGAACGAATCCTCATGATCGCAACGAAACAGGAACTATCGAGAAGAATCACAACCGGAAAGAAGCAAACAACATGGTAAACCAACAAGCATAAGCATGGCATGATGCACAATCAAGTATGATGCATGTCCGGTTTAACGAGGCATGGCATGGCAAAGTGCAACAAACAATACTACAAGTTTAGTGGAGCTCAATATGCAACAAGTTGCATATTGATGAAACACCACATCTGAGTTATTTAGTTCGCTCTCGTTTTGGTACACAACAATGTTAAATGTTGTTAAACATGGCAAGGGGTGAAGCATATTAAAATCTACCTATGTAGACAAGTTTAAATGAGGCCGGAGTAACAAACAACAATTCCGGAAAAATCCCCATATGCAAATTATGGATTTGGTACTGTTCTGTCCTAAAGCATATTTTAATGTTGTTAAACAGGAAAATAAAGTCCACCATGTTAAACTAGGCATTTTTTACCCCATTTACATATAAAGAACATTTAATTCCGAGCTACGGTTATTTAGTTATGAAATAA
The DNA here is from genome assembly GCF_018294505.1 of Triticum aestivum. Classification (NCBI taxonomy): domain Eukaryota; kingdom Viridiplantae; phylum Streptophyta; class Magnoliopsida; order Poales; family Poaceae; genus Triticum; species Triticum aestivum. The sequence continues at coordinate 60,513,409 of NC_057807.1, forward strand.
AGCATTTTAGCATATTATCTAAGCAAAATTAAACAAACAACATTTTAAGCATTTTAACATGGGATGAAAATGGCATATTATAAAACTAGATGAAATTCTAAGCACTTTACATATATAAATTATTTACATATGATGCATATTTTGTGAGTTATTAAATGCATGAACAACAGGGGGTTTTCTGTAAAACTGTAATACACTGGATAAATAGCAAATTCCCAGCAGGGAAAAAAACCCACAGCGGGCCGAATCTAGTCTACCGGGCTGCACAGGACAGGGGCGCTTGGGGGGTTTCTCACCCATGGGCTTGGCCCGGTCGATGGAGAGGCTTGGGGCAGGCAGAGCTAGCTGGGCCGAGGCGAGGCCAGCCCAGGCGCATGCGGTCGAGCGCTGTGGAGCGCTACTCGATCTGAAGTAGAGGGGATGGAGCGGTGGCTTCGCGTGGCTTGGGACTCCGGTGATGGCGCGATGGAGGCCGGGGCGGCATGGATCCAGGCGGGGAACTCGAGGAGGAAGGAGGTAGCTCGCGGAGGCGTCTGTAGGCCGAAGCAGGGGAGGCCGCGATGCAGAGGAGGCGACGACCGAGCAGGATTGAGCAGAGGGACTTGGCGCAGCAGCGGAGAAGCTCCAAGGCGGCGGCTAGGCTCGAAGATGAACTTGGCGACGGGGACGGCCGGGACGGGAAGGAGAGGACACAGGGCTCTGGTCACCAGCGGCCATGGCAGCAGGGGCGAGTGGCTCGGTCGTTCTGCAGGCAGTCAACACGATCGTTCGCTCCCTCGATGGAAGCAGAGGATGCAGCGCCAGGGGCTTGGCGGGCGCCAGATCCTGGGCGGAGCATGCGGCTCCTGGGACTTGGTGGAGCGGCGGGGACCCGAGCCGATCCGGCCAGAGTTGAGGCGAAGGTGCGGCGGGGTTGAACTGGAGCATCCATGGCGTCCTGCGGGACACAGATAAAACGAGAGAGTGTTTGAGAGACAGAGAGAGACCGAGGGAAAGAGAAAGAAGCAGGTGCACGACCTGGTTCTTGTCGCCGGAGGCAGGTCGAGCTCCTGCTGGAGGAAGGAGGCGCGCGAGGGGATTTGGCTAGGTGGGATCTGGATCGATCCCGTGGAAGGAGGAGACTTGTTCGAGCGCTCCGGTTGGGCTGGTGGGGAGAACGAGGAGAAGGTGGAGGCTGCGATTGGTCTCGGGTGGAACTGGATCAGGAGGATCCCAAGGGAGAGAGGGCAGGTAGGTGGCGGCGGAGGGACTGATGGAATGGATGGGACGGCTCGAACTAGGGTTTGCCTGCTTATAAATATAGTGAGTGAGATTAGGCGCTAGGGGCTACAGGGTCCGTCCGATCATAATCGGGCGATCGAGAATGAATTGGTTAGGGAGTCCAAATGAGAAAACGGAGATGTTTTAGGGACGTTTGGGGTTGATCCGGACCCATCGGCGATGACTCTCCGGGTCGGGTTCGGGAGATGTTTCGGACACGCACACAAGGGGTCTGAGAGAGGTCAACGAGGACAAGGGCCCGACAAAATGACACCGGAGGCAAAGAGAGAAAGGACAACTACGAACGGCTACGAGTTTTGAGAAAAAACATGCGGATGCAATGCTCATGATGCGATGAGATGAAATGCAAGACATGAAAAAAATGCAAAACAAAAGACAAAAACCCAAACACGGAGAAAATAAACATATCGCATCTCCGGAAAAGGCAAGAGTTGGAGTTACAAATATGGAAAGTTGTATTCGGGGCGTTACAACACTCCACCACTACGAGAGGATCTCGGCCCGAGATCTAGGATGGCACCGGAGGGAAAAGGAATAGGAAGATAAGAGGTAAAAGTAAGTTGCTTCTTCGACGAACGAGTGAAACCACAAACCTTGAGAGGTTGAGCAAAATGAAAGAAAGAAAACAACAAAGAAGAACAAAGTTGAAAACACTCCATTAGAAAAGAGGAACAAGGGATACAATGAGAACCAAGAGGTTTAGTGATAAGATAGATATTCAAACCACTCCGGTTAAAACTAGATAGAGAAGGAATAAGATTGATATAATTTGGGCAGCACTCTGACTGAAAGAAGAAGGAGAACTTGATAAGATGAAAAGCACTTGAAGAGATGACACAACACTCTGGTTAAATGGATAAGCATGAAAAGAACACGATCCTCATAATTTGAGATGATGAGTGAAGAGAGCAACATCACCATGCCTCCGGAAGAACGAATAGAAGATATATCATTGGAATAACAGAATGGAGAAGAAAATGCCAACTTCTGCCACAGATGAGCTTGAAAAGCATCCTTCCAAAGAAGAATTGAACGGAGTTGTTGGAAAATCAACAACGAAAAGCACAAGCTTATAGTGGGCTTATGAAAAAGATCTCAAGACTATGAGGTGACATTCTGCCACTAACGGAAACAAGTGCTTGCTTGAGATCAACGAAGAGATGAAAAACCTCTTTCACCGAGAATGATATGGAGAAAGCTTGGATCATTGATAAGCACCACAAATAGCAACATTCCCAATGGAAGGCTTTAGGTGAAATATAACCCAAGATACTCCAACAAAGAATTTGCTGGGTTGAAAAGATCTCATGTTTGAAGAGAAAAATGATGGTTTTTAAAATATCTCATTCTTGACAACTTGTGAATCATGAAACACGAAGGGAAATTGTCAAGAATGATATAACACCACCTCAAAAGATAAGGTAGAAAGAATTGCACTTTGGAATGCAAGATGAAGAATACTTGAACTCCTCAAAACAAAACACGTGTTGAGCACCATGTTTAATATTATAGTATAGCTTGGCTGATCTTAACTTCAAGAGAAAAACTTGAAGAACAAATGAAGAATGAAAAGAATCCTTGACGAACCATCATGTAGAGCCTCCATGAAGAACTCCGGTAATAAAAGGATGATAAAAAGGAAGAGAAGTTGAAAACACAAGGTGAAGCCTTGCAATGATTTAGATGGAGCTTCGCGATGATATAACCGAGAGAACTTGGAACTCCGGAAAGAAAAGATGAACACTAGAACCGAGAATTACTTCATCATGAACAATCTCTAGAAGAAAAGAATTGAATCACCTCGAGGAAATAAGAATAAGATTTATTGTATGCTTATCCTTCATCAAATTAAATTAATGACAAGCAATGGATTTGGCATACTACTTATTCTCGTAGAAAGAATTAAGAGAGATATAGCGTAAACTTGAGAAGGTATAGATGGAACCACCGGTGGGATTGAAACAATGAATAAATTAATTTATACGATAACAACGGAAGAGGAATGTTAAACGGACCACCGTAAGAATTGAAAATGAACATAGCAAAGGCACAATTCACTGGGAAGAATTGAAAAACGAATGAAGATACTTGAGGGGATTTAGATACATGAGAACGAAGAAGCCATGAACTGATTAGTGGGTATTTGAATGATGCACCGGAAGATTTGAGAACGAGAGTTGAAAGCTGAGAAAGAATAATTCTGAGATGATGGGCTAAGAAGAATTAATCTGAAAAGACTCTTGAATTGCTCCGGATGGGTGAAAAGAATTGTCACAATCAAAAACAATTATGAGGATGGCATCAAGCTAGAACCATGAATCTCTGGAAGAACGGGTAAGGATTTAAGAGGAACTCTTCTCCGGTCATCAAAATCCGAGAATGACAAGGAGAAACACCACCAAATTGTTGAGGCACTCCGGAAGGATTAAAAGAGGAAAGATTGAGCGAAAGATGAAAATGATTTGAAAGCGATCTTGGAGAAGGAATATGACTGATGAAAATTCATTCTTACGTCAAACTTGGAAATGAATTTGAGAATCGCTCCTGATAATTCGAAGAGTCAGGTAAGATCCTGGGAAAAGACCCTTGGGTTAGGGCCCACTCAAAAGAAAACACCGTTGAACGAGATTGAAAGGGGGATTCCACCGGTTGAATTAAATGGCTTGAATGGAAACACGAATCTACCGAGATATCTTCAACACTCCGGATATGAACTGGGAGAGGCGAATAAATAAGAGAGCCTTGGATAAGAAATTCACATGGGAAGATATGTGAAACGAAAGGAAGAGATATGATCAACACCGAAACTTGAAATTAATCCACCGGAGAAGAAAAGAGACGAAGAATAATGAACTTGAAGCTCTGTTAGTATCTTCGTGAGAATCACCGGATAAGAACATTGACGGAAGAAAAATGGAGAGACTTCCCATCAATAAAAGGATACTTGATTAAGAAATCTGAGTCCTTGAAGTAAAAGGGTGGGAGGGCGGGGAAAACAAAGACAACATGGAATGGATGAAACAAACACCCTTAAGAAAACTTAGAATTGATCTCGCAAATGTTGAAATGATCGGATCCACTTGAAGAGAAGCACGCCAGTTGGAAAAGAATTGACATGAGAACCTCAATGATCAAGAAGGATTAGCACTCCCATAGAAATATGAGAACACTGCTTGAAAGGTATGGATTCAACATTTGACTTTGAAGCAACTTGAATACCACAAATAAAACAAAACAAAGGATTTGGCTTGCAGAATAAGCCGGAAAAAAACATACGATAGAGATTTACCCAATCCCATATCATGCATCTATCGGAAAGATATTCTAGGAGCTACTTGAATTCCCACCTATAAAATTCTTGAAACTTTCTGGTTATGCAATCTAGTGTTGGGGATACAGGGGAAGCAATATATCTCAACCAAACTAACAATACCTACATCCAAGCTGTATCCATCCGTCAACACATAACCAAGAAACCTTCGGAAATCGTGTACCTCAACCTTCGAAAAGCATCCGTTATACGAGTTATGGCAATACTCCCGAACTCCCGCCCCAGTACTGGGTGGCGTCGAGGTTATTTCACCAACAACTGCATAAAAGAGATTTTTGATGTCGGCAAAACTCAGGTATTCCAGAACTGCAACGATAAAATTGTGACGACAACACCTCAGAGCTCAACTCCCCGGGTCAATGCCACATAATAGACAGGAGGCACCAAGAACAATGTTCTCGTCACAAAACCATCGAAACGATTCCAAGATACCCGCGTGATCCTAAATTTTTTTTTAGTGAAATTTGAGGAGAGGAAAGGCAAAACATCTACGTCAGGAGACCTCACCAGAGCGACGAAGGGACTGAGGAGTAAAAAGAATCCTACTCTCCGATATATATAATCCTAAGACTCAAAAATAGTTTTCTTTCTAGACTCAACAACGGCCAACAATCAAGGGGGCTCATATGGTCGGTCGAGGCTCTGATTACCACCTTGTCACGCCCAATATGCGACCCTATCCTAAAGGAACTCGAAGGTCCCACCAAGGATAGAAGCGCATCTTGAAGACGCTTTTGCAAGGTGGATATCATTACATCAACATTACATAATAGATGGGGATACATACAAGAGGCATACAATGCCACACGAATACAACATCACAATACATAAGAGCATCATCCGACTACGGATGAAACACAAACAGTAACTCAAACGACATCCGCCCTGCTAGCCCAGGCTGCCGACCTGGAACCTATCCCCTGATCGAAGAAGAAGCAGAAGAAGAACTCCAAAACAAGCAACATCGCTCTCGCGTCAAGATCATCGCATAACCTATACCTGCAACTTTTGTTGTAGTAATCTGTGAGCCACGAGGACTCAGCAATCCCATTACCATGGGTATCAAGACTAGCAAAGCTTAATGGGTAAAGGAATGGATAAGTGGTGAGGTTGCAGCAGCGACTAAGCATATATGGTGGCTAACATACGCAAATAAGAGCGAGAAGAGAGCAAATGGAACGGTCGTCAACTAGCAATAATCAAGAAGTGATCCTGAACTCCTACTTACATCAAACATAACCCAAAGCCGTGTTCACTTCCCGGACTCCGCCGAAAAGAGACCATCACGGCTACACACCCGGTTGATGCGTTTTACTTCGGATCTGGTGTCAAGTTATCTACAACCAGACATTAACAAATTCCCATCTGCCTATAACCGCAGGCACGGCTTTCGAAAGTTTAAACCCTGCAGGGGTGTCCCAACTTAGCCCATGATAAGCTCTCGCGATCAATGAAGGATATACCTTCTCCCAGGAAGAACCGATCAGACTCGGAATCCCGGTTTACAAGACATTTCGACAATGGTAAAAAAAGACCAGCAAAGCCGCCCGATGCGCCGACAATCCCGATAGGAGCTGCACATATCTCGTTCTCAGGGCAACACCGGATGAGCAATCACTAAAACCAGACCTCAAGTTTCCCTGAGCGGGCGCTGCAAAGGGCTCTGGTTCGGACCAACACTTAGACAAGCACTGGGCCGGGGGGCTAAAATAAAGATGACCCTTGGGCTCCGGAAACCCAAGGGAAAAAGGGGTAGGTGAGGCAAATGGTAAAACCAAGGTTGGGCCTTGCTGGAGGAGTTTTATTCAAAGTGAACTGTCAAGGGGGTCCCATAAATCACCCAACCGCGTAAGGAACGCAAAATCCGGGAACATAACACCGGTATGACGGAAACTAGGGCGGCAAGAGTGGAACAAAACACGAGGCATAAGGCCGAGTCTTCCACCCTTTACCAAGTATATAGATGCATTAATAAAATAAGAGATATTGTGATATCCCAACAAAATCCTGTCCATCATGGGGCAATCTTCTACTTCACCTGCAACTAACAATGCTATAAGAGGGCTGAGCAAAGCGGTAACATAGCTAAACAATGGTTTGCTAGGAAGGATGAAAAGGTTAGAGGCTGACATGGCAATTTGGGAGGCTTGAGGAACAAGTGATAGGTAGCGCAACAAAGCAATAGAATGAAGCAACTAGCATAGCAATGATAGTAGTGAGATCCGGGGTAGCGGTCATCTTGCCTGAAATCCCGCTAGGAAGAAGAACGAGTCCATGAAGAAGACGAACGGGAGTAGTCGAACAAATCCTCACGATCGCAACGAAACAGGAACTATCGAGAAGAAGCACAACCGGAAAGAAGCAAACAACATGGTAAACCAACAAGCATAAGCATGGCATGATGCACAATCAAGTATGATGCATGTCCGGTTTAATGAGGCATGGCATGGCAAAGTGCAACAAACAATACTACAAGTTAAGTGGAGCTCAATATGCAACGAGTTGCATATTGACGAAACACCACATCTGAGTTATTTAGTTCGCTCTCGTTTAGGTACACAACAATGTTAAATGTTGTTAAACATGGCAAGGGGTGAAGCATATGAAAATCTACCTATCTAGACAAGTTTGAATGAGGACGGAATAACAAACAACAATTCCGGAAAAATCCCCATATGCAAATTATGAATTTGGTACTGTTCTGTCCCAAAGCATATTTTAATATTGTTAAACAAGAAAATAAAGTCCACCATGTTAAACTAGGCATTTTTCACACCATTTACGTGTAAAGAACATTTAATTCTGAGCTACGGTTATTTAGTTATGAAATAAAGCATTTTAGCATATTATCTAAGAAAAATTAAACAAACAGCATTTTAAGCATTTTAACATGGGATGAAAATGGCGTATCATAAAACTAGATGAAATTCTAAGCACTTTACATATATAAATTATTTACATATGATGCATATTTTGGGAGTTATTAAATGCATGAACAACAGGGGGTTTTCTGTAAAACTATAATACACTGGATAAATAGAAAATTCGCAGCAGGAAAAGAACCCACAGCGGGCCGAATCTAGTCTACCGGGCTGCACAGGACAGGGGCGCTTGGGGGGTTTCTCACCCATGGGCTTGGCCCGGTCGGTGGAGAGGCTTGGGGCAGGCGGAGCTAGCTGGGCCGAGGCGAGGCCGGCCCAGGCGCGTGCGGTCGAGCGCTGTGGAGCGCTACTCGATCTGAAGTAGAGGGGATGGAGCGGTGGCTTCGCGCGGCTTGGGACTCCGGTGATGGCGCGATGGAGGCCGGGGCGGCATGGATCCAGGCGGGGAACTCGAGGAGGAAGGAGGTAGCTCGCGGAGGTGTCTGTAGGCCGAAGCAGGGGAGGCCGCGATGCAGAGGAGGCGACGGTCGAGCAGGATTGAGCAGAGGGACTTGGCACAGCAGCGGAGAAGCTCCAAGGCGGCGGCTAGGCTCGAAGATGAACTTGGCGACGGGGACGGCCGGGATGGGAAGGAGAGGACACACGGCTCTCGTCATCGGCGGCCATGGCAGCAGGGGCGAGCGGCTCGGTCGTTCTGCAGGCAGTCAACGCGATCGTTCACTCCCTCGATGGAAGCAGAGGTTGCAGCGCCAGGGGCTTGGCGGGCGCCAGATCCTGGGTGGAGCATGCGGCTCCTGGGACTTGGTGGAGCGGCGGGGACCCGAGCCGATCCGGCCGGAGTTGAGGCGAAGGTGCGGCGGGGTTGAACTGGAGCATCCATGGAGTCCTGTGTTGCACAGATAAAACAAGAGAGTGTTTGAGAGACAGAGAGAGACCGAGGGAAAGAGAAAGAAGCAGGTGCACGACCTGGTTCTTGTCGCCGGCGGCAGGTCGAGCTCCTGCTGGAGGAAGGAGGCGCGCGAGGGGATTTGGCTAGGTGGGATCTGGATCGATCACGAGGAAGGAGGAGACTTGTTCGAGCGCTCCGGTTGGGCTGGTGGGGAGAACGAGGAGAAGGTGGAGGCTGCGATTGGTCTCGGGTGGAACTGGATGAGGAGGATCCCGAGGGAGAGAGGGCAAGTAGGTGGCGGCAGAGGGACTGATGGAATGGATGGGACGGCTCGAACTAGGGTTTGCCTACTTATAAATATAGTGAGTGAGATTAGGGGCTAGGGGCTACTGGGTCCATCCGATCGTAATCGGGCGATCGAGAATGAATTGGTTAGGGAGTCCAAATGAGAAAACGGAGATGTTTCAGGGATGTTTGGAGTTGATCTGGACCCATCTGCGATGACTGTCCGGGTCGGGTTCCGGAGAGGTTTCGGACACGCACACGAGGGGTCTGAGAGAGGTCAACGAGGACAAGGGCCCGACAAAATGACACCGGAGGCAAAGAGAGAAAGGACAACTGCGAACTGCTACAAGTTTTGAGAAAAAACATGCGGATCCAATGCTCATGATGCGATGAGATGAAATGCAAGACATGAAAAAAATGCAAAATGAAAGACAAAAACCCAAACACGGAGAAAATAAACATATCACATCTCCGGAAAAGGCAAGAGTTGGAGTTACAAATATGGTAAGTTGTATCCGGGGTGTTACAAAAAACGCCCATCGGATTGTCTTGCGTACCGCGCTTCCGATGGGTCTCCTTCGACGTGAGCTGTGGTGCATCACCCCCGGTGTCGAGGGTACACGGTGAAGTGTTTGTGTGTGAACCTCGAGGCCCTAGGGGCGATCAGGTCGACCTAGGGCAGCCCATAGCCACAGCACGCTCTGACGAGGGTCCCTCCCGGGCGTGTGGGGTTTCGGGTCTACAAAAGCGCCCGCCGGATTGTCTTGCGTACCGCGCTTCCGACGGGTCTCCTTCGACGTGAGCTACGTTGCATCACCCCGGTGTCGAGGGTACACGGTGACGAGTTCGTGTGCGAACACACTTTTTGGCGACTCCGCTAGGGAGCAAAGCTTTGGACGGTCTCCGACCCGTTCTTGCTACGAAGAGATCGTCATCTAGGGTTTGCAATCTACAAAGGTAACATGAATGCCCAATTCACTTATGTAGATGCAAATAATGCATATGTATTTGCTAGATCGTTTAATGAGCATATTGTATCGGCTAGCCCTAGTTTTAGCAATCATGCATCTAATTATGCGTAACAGCCGATTCCGAATAATCTTCATGCTTCAACTTCATATAATTTTAGCAACATGCAACATATGTATCCCAACTCCCATGCATCGGCAACCCCAAAAATCTATATGTCGTTGAACAACATGATGAGTTTGGTTAATCATGTTGAGACACCCCACGTAGGAACTTCCAATAGTAATGAACAAAGTGTTCCAAATTTTTATTCATCGGCAAATAACTTGCAGTATGTTAATCCAAATGTGCCGGTGGATAGGGGAATTGGCCATGCTACTACTAGTTATTCGGCCAATTATCCTCAAACATCATATGCTACACCTCATGCTACTAATTTTCTGGCACCATATGCAACTGTTGATGCACATAATTCGGCTCCGCACCTTCATGGTCATGGCCGAATAAGTGAAAATTTTACAGGAGCACAAATGCCTTCACCTACTACCGTGGCATATCATGTTCCCCCAACAAAATTACAGAATTTTGGCAACATCTCATTGCCAAAAGAGTCTAAAAGCATCAGGGGGCAACCATATCCAGACTGGGTAGTTGAGAACAAGCTTACATTATCTTGCGATTTGTGCAACTCATTTGAAAGGAACTAATAGAAGGCGGGAAGCCTCATGATTTTGCTGTAGTAAAAGCTAGAGTTGTGCAAATAATGCATTAATCCAGTGTTGTACCATCCAGTGCAGCCCCTAAACAATGACAAAGTTTCGGCACCTCATTGCCGGAGAAGTCTCAAAGTATTGGGGAGCAATCTCACGAGGAGTGGATGAAAATGGAGATGAAAAAGTTTAAAGCTCGCCATGCTGAGATGTGGGCTAAAATTAGACAAGAGCGAGAAGCCTTGCAAATACAAAAAGATAAAAGTATTGATTCAGGTAACAATGAAATTTTGGTTATTGAAAAAGCTGAATCAAATATTACTGTGCCAAATCTATTGAAGAAAAAGAGGATGCCAAGGCGTTGGGGAGCCAACTAAAAACAGAACAAAGTATCATTCAAATTACACCAGCGTCATGCTCTCCAAACATATTCAAAGAGGTATGTCTAGCAAGTGATTTACCTATTTTCAGATTTGGTAGCAACTTTATTGTCAATGGATGTATTAGAAAAAATATTATAAGTAATTTTGAAAGACCAATGATGAAGGGACATTTACTTGTTAGCAATAAAATTGTTACTGAGCATATCGGTCAATACATTGTACCATTCAAAGAGACCAATGGTGAATTATTATTGCAGCCCCAGCTTTTCCCATTGCTTTATTTAAAGTTCATATCTAATTGGGTAGCTTTGCTTGCTTCATACTTGGCTTATGCATGGTCTCAATTGAGACATGTATGTTCTAACTATTTTGATTTTAGAAATTTAAAGCCAAGGTTAAATTCTATTGAGAAAACCGATGCTAATATAATATCTTATCCAAAGACATCGGAGATCGAGTGCAAAACACAATGCATAGCTGAATGGGGAGATTCCAAATCTGAACCATTCGTTTGCTTATCTCCAAAGCCATTCGCACAGCAAGATCGGCTAGAGAACAAGAAGTATACCTTCAATTCAAGCATGTGTGATCAAATATTTCATTTGTTGCTGAAAAATAATTACATTACAAATCTTGATCACCATGTTAAGCCATCAATCCAAGGACGAATGTATTGTAAGTTGCATGATTCGTTCAAGCATAATTTTGAGGATTGCAACATGTTTCTCAAATAGTTAAATCGGCCATTGAAAGAGGACGATTGAAGTTTGTTGAAACACCAAGAGATGACCAGTCTATTCTGATTGGTCCCGATGGCAAAAGCTTTTGCATCGGCTGCTTCAAGCCGATCCATTTAAAGAGAAGGTAAAACATAATCTTGAGGGCAATTCCATCGAAGCTACAATGAAGACGCCAAGGACTGGGGGGCAGCAAGCAAATCCAATGGTCAGTGGAAGTAAACCAAAAGAAACAAAGGCCCAAATAAGTGCAAGTGTAAGGGATCAAAAATCACCTTCGCTGAACTATTGGATAAATATCAAAAGAAGAGTGAAGATAAGAATGCTTAATAGCTAAATCATGCAAAGAAACTAAGATCACCCCCAAGGCGCAAATATGAGGATCGGTATTGGCAAAGTGAGAATTTTCATGCAACATATTCATATCCTTATTTTGGGGGAATGCCATGGATGCCTTCCTATACTCATATAGATCCATATCCATCATGGGACAAGTATGATACAAGGGCACATTCTCCATCTTATTTTAGACCATCTCACCAATATTATGCAGCTCCAAGAAGATCAACATTTGAACAATCACATGTTAAAGACCATTTCAATCATAAGGAATCGGTCCAGAACTCAAGGAAGAAGGAAGAGGTGGTAGAGCGAGTTTACCATGTGAAAAGAGATGGTCGTAAGTGTGCTACTTCAGATTTGATCTCAAATAATAAAGAGCCAATTAAAGTGTTGACATTGGCTACAAAAGGCAAAGAAGTGAAGCAATCAATTGATAAAAATCGGAGTGCCAAATCTGAAGAAAAGAAGTTGAGGGTGCACAAGTCCCAAAAAGAGTTGCCATTGGTTGAAACAAAATAATAGTCGAGGTGCTCACTTGGCTTATCGTATTGGCAAAAGAGGGAGTTACAAAAGCTTAGTGCACGAGAACTTGAAAAAAGGAACATGGCATGGGTTCCCAAAGGAAGTACTCAAAATAATAATTATGTGCAATCTTCCATTACAAGAAGTGTGGCAAAGGTCAAGAAGGAAAAGAGTGAAAACTATGAAGGACCAAGATTAAGGTTTCAGCATCTTCGATCTACACATTGTCCATATCCTTCATCTATGCCATGGATATGCCATGGATTTCATCATCAGGTATGATTGGTAACCCTCATTGGGTTTATTTTAATCCATGGATGCAATATAATTTCTTACATCATGAAAGGGTATTACCAAGTTACTATACATTTGATTAGCTACAAGTTTGTTGCTGATCCAAATGGCCGAAATACTTGATTTATCATTTTATTTGTTTATTTCGGCTATATGTGCTTTGAATGAAGTTTACATGGTAATGGCCGATATTTATCAGTTGTCCTATGAGTATGTCAATGCATGGCCGGTGCAATATTCTAACATCGTCCTTAGTTTGATTGGAGAGCGAGAGAAGGTACGTGATCATGGAAATTTATATTTATATTTTAATGAAGTTGAGACATCATGACCGATGTCATTGAATACATGATGCATGGATCAATTCATAGTTACAGAATTGGCTAGGGGGCTTATACTTTGTTTGGATATGTTTTGGCTTATGCATCTTTGAGATCTATAAGAGGCCAAATCATAGCTGATTTTATTATTGAACATCAAATTAATGACATGCATAATATTGATACTAGCCTTGTCTCTTTAGTACTATGGAGATTATGTTTTGATGGTTCAATTCGTAGCAATGGCCATAGTGTTGGTGTTGTTTATATAACTCCTGATGGTACTATTTTTGAAGCCTGATGCCGCTTAGAATATTGTTATGCATGATTAATCAAAGCCAAATATGCATCTTTATTCGGATTGAATCTTTTACTTGCTATAGGTGCTATACATATTGAGGCTTTCAGTGATTCATTATGAGTAGTGCAACAAATATACAAGCACTACTAGGAAAACGGCTATAGCTAATATGGGCATTAATGGCGCACCACATATGTAGTGCGCCACTGCTATATAGCAGTGGCGCACCATATATAGGTACGCCATTAAACTCTAAATACTAATGGCGCTCCACATCCACGGTGCGCCACAACTAACTATTTTTTAAAAAAAAATCCAAAACTAGTAATGGCGCACCAGGGCATAGTGCGCCATTACTAGTTTTAACTAGTAATGACGCACCACACCCTCGGTGCGCCACTACTAACAAATTATTTTTTATTTTTTTTCAAAATTAGTAATGTCGCACTTGGGGGTTGTGCACCATTACTAGTTTTAACTAGTAATGGCGCACCACACCCACGGTGCGCCATTACTAGTTTTGACCAAAAATTCCACCAAATGCACCCCCGTATGGACCGCCTTTTCAGTTTTCCAAAAATAAAAGAAAATGAAGGAAATGTCAAAAAAATAGAAGAAAATAAGTTTCCCATGTGATATGTGGTATAGTTGGGAAAATGTAAAAATATGAATTTCGAATTTATTTACAAAATCTCTCTGGAATTTAGTAAAATGGGCATAACTTTTGCATACGAACTCGGATTAAAAAGTTTTTTATATGAAAAATCATCTACTCGATATTATTGAGGCTCAAAAGTGGCACGATTATAAATAGTAGCTTGAAGCTATGTCAAGATTAATTCAAACATATTATTGAAAGTCACCATGAGATGGCTCTCTTCGAGAAGATCAAGATGGATATGAACATGGCCTAAAGCAGAGCTCGGATGCAAAACTTATGACAAGCTCATAGATGCTCATGTTGACATTAGATTAAAGAATGGCTTGAAACACAATTAATATTACCGCAAATGGAGAAAGTTTCAACATGAAAGTTGTGCGTCTTGTCGAAGCAGTTGATTTTGATATAAGAAATGTCTCAATCAGAGTTCGTATGCAAAAGTTATAGCCGAAAACGCGCGGCTGCATCAGGATGGCCGGACACTCCGGGAATGATCATCCGGATTTTGGATTTCTCCGAGGATGGCCGGACACTCCGGGGATGTTTGTCCGGGTTTTAGATTTTTCTGCCGCAGACTCCGGAAAACATCCGAAAACTCCCTCAAGATGGCCACTGATCAAAAAAGTTCAACATGAAAGTTGTTCGTCTCGTTCAAACCGTCAAGAATTCTTTTGGGCTCATTTCCATCCGTAGTCGTGTACTACCTCAAACGTGGCCCGCAAGGTCCAGCTAGTTTAAACCGAACAGTTTTGGAAAGTTCGGACAAAAGCAATCCGAATTTGACTAGGGTTTTGGACGTGAATCCAAGCCTTTCCTTGCACGGGAAGTCCAGCCGCCTCTTATATACCTAAGGGGTGATGGCCTATTGAACAACATACAATCGAACAAACACATCTACCACTTTTTATCTTTTACCTTTACTTTTCCTTCTCCCTTGTTCTTCTTCTTCCACGTTTTTCGTTTGTTCTTCTTGTTGCAGGGCGGCGAACCTCGAGGCCCTAGGGGCGATCAGTTCGACCTAGGGCAGCCCATATCCGCCACGCGCCCCGACGGGGTCCCTCCCGGGCGTGTGGGGTTTCGGGTCTACAAAAGCGTCCGCCGGATTATCTTGCATACCGCGCTTCCGACGGGTCTCCTTCGACGTGAGCTGCGGTGCATCATCCCCGGCGTTGAGGGTACACGGTGACGTGTTCGTGTGCGAATAGATATAAAGTTGAAACTTTTTGCATATTGAGCTTTGATAAATCTTCTACAACGTAGCATTTTTCTCATAATTGTTGGAGTTAGGGAAGTATGATGAATCTTGCATTATTTACAGACTATACTGTTTTGGCAGATTGTTGTTATGTTTGCATTTTTAGCATATGTTTGCTTGTTTAATGATTCTATTTTAGGATAGGAGTATTAAATATGCAGAGACATTTAGTATGCAGTGTTGAATAATAATTTTAGTGATTTGTTACAGTAGAAAATGATAAGGTTTTTTGCATTGGTTTATACTAACTTATCTCACGAGTTCTTGTTGAGTTTGGTGTGGATGAAGCTTTCGAGATTTAGGAAACCGAGATATAAAAGGAATTAAGGAGACACAAAAAGCTCAAGCTTGGGGATGCCCCGGCAGGCATCCCACCTTTCTTCTTCAACAATTATCGGTTAGTATCGTTTGAACCTAAGTTTTGCTTGTTCACATGAGTCGTGCTATCCTTGCAATGCCATTTTATTTTGTTTTGATTACTGTTTAAATAAAATACCAAGATCTGAAATTCTTAAATGTTAGAGAGTCTTCACATAGCTACATAATTATTTAACTACTCATTGATCTTCACTTATATCTTTTTGGAGTAGTTTGTCATTTACTCGTGTGCTTCACTTATATCCTATGAGTAAATGGTTGAATGAGTTGAATATCAAAAATCTGAAATTATATATGTTTCATATGCTTACCCCATTGGGAGTAATGACTTCACACATAAGAAGTAGAGGTGGTAAATTTATTGAAGGTTAGCAAGCATTGTATTGGTCACTTGAACAATTCATGAAAGAATATTGAAGGAAGAGAGATTTCACATATAAATATACTATCTTGGACATCTTCTATGATCGTGAACCCCATTAATTATTTTCAAACCGGAGCTAATTAGGTGAAATTGGACAAGGAAGACAACATAATGAGTTATGCTTGGGTATATTTGTATAGAAGTTATATTGTTATAGATTCTCCAACATGTGGTGCTTGCTGTTTCTACGTCTTGATCGTGCGTTGGTTTTGCTTGAAGAGGAAAGGGTGATGCAGCACAGTAGCGTAAGTATTTCCCTCAGTTTTTGAGAACCAAGGTATCAATCCAGTAGGAGGCTCCTCACAGGTCCCGCGCACCTACACAAACCAACAAAGAACTCGCAACCAACACA
Source organism: Triticum aestivum (assembly GCF_018294505.1). NCBI lineage: Eukaryota > Viridiplantae > Streptophyta > Magnoliopsida > Poales > Poaceae > Triticum > Triticum aestivum. The sequence continues at coordinate 60,529,725 of NC_057807.1, forward strand.
ATAAAGGGGTTGTTAATCCCTTCAAGGCCAGTTGTGAAAGTGAGATCTGATAGAGATAATATGATAAGATAAATATATTTTTGGTATTTTATGATATAGATTGGAAAAGTAAAGATGCAAATAAAAGTAGATTGAAAGCTTATATGATAAGAGATACACCTGGGGGCCATAGGTTTCACTAGTGGCTTCTCTCAAGATAGCATAATTATTACGGTGGGTGAATAAATTATTATCGAGCAATTGATAGAAAAGCGAATAATTATGAGATTATCTAGGCATGATCATGTATATAGGCATCACGTCCGTGACAAGTAGACCGACTCCTGCCTGCATCTACTACTATTACTACACACATCAACCGCTATCCAGCATGCATCAAGAGTATTAAGTTCATGAAGAACAGAGTAACGCATTAATAAAGATGACATGATGTAGAGGGATAAACTCATGCAATATGACATAAACCCCATCTTTTTATCCTCGATGGCAACAATACAATACGTGTCTTGCTGCCCCTGCTGTCACTGGGAAAGGACACCGCAAGATTAAATCCAAAGCTAAGCACTTCTCCCATTGCAAGAACGATCAATCTAGTAGGCCAAACCAAACCGATAATTCGAAGAGACTTGCAAAGATAACTTAATCATACATAAAAGAATTCAAAGGAGATTCAAATATTTCTCATAGATAAACTTAATCATAAATCCACAATTCATCGGATCTCGACAAACAAATCGCAAAAAGAGTTACATCGAATAGATCTCCAAGAAGAGGAAGGAGAACTTTGTATTGAGAATAAAAGAGAGAGAAGAAGCCATCTAGCTAATAATATGGACCCGAAGGTCTGTGGTAAACTACTCACAACTCATCAGAGAGGCCTTGGAGTTGATGTAGAGGCCTTCCATGGTGGATTCCCCCTCTGGCGGAGAGCCGGCGATGGCTCCAAGATGGGATCTCGCGGATACCGAAGGTTACTGCGGCGGAATAGTTTTTCGGGGTCGCCCCTGATGGTTTCAGGGTACATGGGTATATATGGGAGGAAGAAGTACGTCGGTGGACGCTCGAGGGGCCCACGAGGGTGGGGGCGCGCCCACTTGTAGGGGGCGCGCCGGGCACCCTCGTGGCCGCCTCGCTTGTTTCTTGACTTGCACTCCAAGTCCCCTGGATCGCGTTTGTTCCAAAAAGACCGCTCCCGAAGTTTTCATTCCGTTTGGACTCCGTTTGATATTCCTTTTCTTCGAAACACTAAAATAGGCAAAAAACAGCAATTCGGGTTGGGCTTCTGGTTAGTAGGTTAGTCCCAAAAATGATACAAAAGTGTAAAGTAATGCCCATAAACATCCAAAACGGGTAATATAATAGCATGGAACAATCAAAAAATTATAGATACATTGGAGACGTATCAGCTGTTTAGAATCCTTTGCTAGCCAAATATCTGTACTAAGCGAGAATATTGCTTGTGCATCCAAATCCCTTGAACCAAGTTTCTTCCATGAGTGTCCACCATACCTACCTATATGCGGTACTTACCTGCCGTTCCAAGTAAATTTGCATGTGCCAAACTCTAAACCTTCAAATAATTATCTATTTTGTATGCCCAAATCGCTCATGTAGCGACCAGGGGCTGTCAGTATCTTCCATTCTAGGTGGGTTATTCTCACGATGAGTGGACTCCGCTCATCATTCACGAGAAAAATGGCTGGTAACTAGGATGCCCAGTCCCATGATCAAAAGATCAAAATCAAATCAAAAATAATTGCAAACAAAACTCCCCCAGGATTAATGTTAGTTGGAGGCACCCGTTGTTTCGGGCAAGCCATGGATTGATGATTGTTGGTGGAGGGGGAGTAAAAACTTTACCATTCTGTTTGGGAACCACCTATAATGTATGTAGTATGGATGATATTGGGAACTCTTCGTTGTTATGTTGACAATGAAAGCATACCTCTCAAAATTATTTATCTCTATTTCAAAATTGAGCTCTGGCACCTCTGCAAATCCCTGCTTTCCTCTGCGAAGGGCCTATCTTTTACTTTTATGCATGAGTCAGTAGTATTCTTTCTCATTCCAACCTACTCTTTAGTTGGCAAGCATCATGTGATGCGGAAAGATCTAAGCATATATGGCCATTCAAATATATTTGATCATGAATTATTATTGTTGACAATTATCTATATGATAAGTAAGTTGGGAGGCAAAACATTAAGCCCCTATCTTTCTCTGTGTTCAACGGATGCTTTGAGTGGTAGCAATCATGGAAGACTATATGATAGTTGAGTATGTGGGATTTGCTAAATCAAAGCTCTGACGTACACCCTTCCTAAAAATAAGATGAATTGCAATTGTTCTATGACTGAGAATGAAGTTTGGTAGTTTTCAAGAAATTTTATGGTCTATGCTTTAACATGTGAATAGCTTGTTACTTGATTATGAAACGTTTTATGAGATGAGCTACTGTTATGACATATAATGATGCTAGAAAAGGTGATTGAAATTATCATTGATCAAACTTATGCACCTGCTAGCATTCACAGTTCATAAATTCTTTCTTTTATCATTTACCTACTCAAGGACGAGCAGGAATTAAGCTTGGGGATGCTAATACGTCTCCAATGTATCTATAATTTATGAAGTATTCATGCTATTATATTACCTTTTTTGGATGTTTATGGGCTTTATTATACACTTTTATATTATTTTTGGGACTAACCTATTAACTGGAGGCCAAGCCCTTATTGTTGTTTTCTTGCCTATTTTAGTGTTTCGAAGAAAAGGAATATCAAACGAAGTCCAAACGGAATGAAACCTTCGGGAAAGTTCTTTTTGGAATGGAAGCAATCCAGGGGACTTGGAGTGCACGTAAGGGAAGCTTTGAGGTGGCCACAAGGTAGGGAGGCGTGCCTTCCCCCTTGGGCGCGCCCCCACCCTCGTGGGCCCCTCATGGCTCCCCTGACCGACTTCTTTCGCCTATATATGTCCATATACCCAAAAACCACTAAGGAGCACAATAGATCAGGAGTTCCGCCGCTGCAAGCCTCTGTAGCCACCAAAAACCTCTCGGGAGCCCTTTCCGGCACCCTGCCGGAGGGGGAACCCATCACCGGTGGCCATCTTCATCATCCCGGCGCTCTCCATGACGAGGAGGGAGTATTTCACCCTCAGGGCTGAGGGTATGTACCAGTAGCTATGTGTTTTATCTCTCTCTCTCTCGTGTTCTTGATATGGCACGATCTTAATGTATCGTGAGCTTTGTTGTTATAGTTGGATCTTATGATGTTTCTCCCCCTCTACTCTCTTGTAATGAATTGAGTTTTCCCCTTGAAGTTGTCTTGTCTGATTGAGTCTTTATGTATCTGAGAACACTTGATGTATGTCTTGCCGTGCTTATCTGTGGTGACAATGGGATATTAACGTGATCTACTTGATGTATATTTTGGTGATCAACTTGCGGGTTTGATGAACTTATGCATAGGGGTTGCACACGTTTTCGTCTTGACTCTCCGGTAGAAACTTTGGGGCACTCTTTGAAGTTCTTTCTGTTGGTTGAATAGATGAATCTTAGATTGTGTGATTCATATCGTATAATCATGCCCACGGATACTTGAGGTGACAATGGAGTATCTAGGTGACATTAGGGTTTTGGTTGATTTGTGTCTTAAGGTGTTATTCTAGTACGAACTCTATGATAGATTGAACGGAAAGAATTGATTCATATTATTTTACTACGGACTCTTCAATAGATAGAACAGAAAGGATAACTTTGAGGTGGTTTCGTACCCTACCATAATCTTTTCTTTTGTTCTCCACTATTAGTGACTACGGTGTGACTCTTTGTTGCATGTTGAGGGATAGTTATATGATCCAGTTATGTTATTATTGTTGATAGAACTTGCACTAGTGAAAGTATGAACCTTAGGCGTTGCTTCCTAGCATTGCAATACCGTTTGTGCTCATTTTTTATCATTAGTTACCTTACTGTTTTTATAATTTCAGATTACCAATACCCATATCTACTATCTATATTGCACTTGTATCAACATCTCTTCGCCGAACTAGTGCACCTATACAATTTACCATTGTCTTGAGTGTGTTGGGGACACAAGAGACTCTTTGTTATTTGGTTGCAGGGTTGTTTGAGAGAGACCATCTTCATCCTACACCTCCCATGGATTGATAAACCTTAGGTCATCCACTTGAGGGAAATTTGCTACTGTCCTACAAACCTCTGCACTTGGAGGCCCGACAACGTCTACAAAAAGAAGGTTGTGTAGTAGGCATCATCCGCCTCTGGCTGGGGAAGCTCGACGCCGTTGACGACATCAGGTTGCAGTGATAACTCGCTAGCGGTGACAGCAATCTCTGTCTCCATCTCCATGCCGTGCTTCGGTGCTTTAGCAGCCCCGGCGTCACCCCTCCCTCCAATGGAGCGCTTCAGCGGCATCCTCATACACTGACGGCTTTGATAACTGAGAGCGGCGTCGAGGATGCAAGCGGAAAGAGGGGATTGTGTGTGTGGCGAGGATGGGGGTGCGGCCGCTCGCCGCACCATTAATATGGGAGAGCTCTTAATATGGAGTAGTGGGAGAGAGGCGGGCAGCAGTCAAACCGCTGGCTCGCCTCCTGGTGAGCCTGCGCAGTAGACTGCTAGCATGCCTACTTTCATTTCACATAGCTACTCGCACGCCTCCCTATGACACTGCGCAGCGAGCATGCCTCCATCAATTCACACACCTGCACGCACGCCTTCTGGTCTGCCTGCGCGGCGGACTTCTCGCATGCGTCACGTCAACTCATGCCTGCTCGCACGGTACACGGCTCGTGTGGCGGCACGTATATGGTTTTTCTATTTGGATGATTAATGATGCTTCTTTATTTTTTGCATAACCGAAGCATGGCACGTATCCATTGTTGGTGTAACGCTCACCGTTCGAATAAAAAGTCTGTTTGGCATATTGGTTCCCAATTATTAATAATCTCCCGATTGTAATTAGATAAAGATTACATCAAAACTAGTCTCAAATTTGACCAAAAAAATACAATGCAACTTTGTATTGGTGTCCATATGACAACACGGTTTGTTTCATGAACTTCAAATAAGTTTTAGATGTACTAGGATTTAAAAATCAAGATTCTTATTGTTTGAAATTTGTTGCACGGGGAGTAAACATGCACCCAGTGAGACACATGTGTTTTTGCAATCCATTTAGGTGCACTGTCACGTGTGCATGTAGCTCGAATTTGATTTTTGCACATTATATCCGTAGAAAATCAATCAATTAATGTACTAAAACGTCTTAATGATCTCTGATTTTTTCGAAATGAAAACGTCCCTCCTTTGGTAACATATATATGTTCACCGCGCGATAATTAATTTAACATGCATCGTAGTTGCGGTGGATTCGCAGTGTGTGTGTTGGTGTGTGCGTCTGGGGGTGGCGAGTGGCTCGCAGTACACTACAAGTTGTGAGCCACCGTGTGGGTTGGCCATTTTGTTAGGCAGGCCAGTGCCACATCAGAGTCGTGAATTCATAATTTAAAACATTACACAACCCTTTCATACATATATGTTTTGGCCATATGCAGTCGATGGTTGTCCTACACGACACTCGATACTCGCGTATGACGCTTTCTATGGGCCCGCGAGGTCGTTGTCCATCAGTTTGATGAACAGCCGGTAGTGAGGTTAATTTAACCGGCAAGGTAGACTATTTTGCGTTTATTTTATGGTGGTATATAGTATACGTACGCGTCAGTGAACAAGTACACCTCACTCAGTGTCGGGACTTTTCGGTTTCCGAGGCACGTGCCACATCATAATTGTGAAAATGGCTATTCAACCATCACACAACACCTCTTTGTGCCACATGCATGCAGGCGGTGGTTATCCTTGCTAGGACACTCACGTGTGACGCTTCCATCTGTGGGCCCACGAGGCCATCGTCGATGCATGTGCATGACTTTGACCAACATCAGGACACCATCGATGAGGATTCTTTTTGGGTTTTATTACGGTAGGAGCATATAGTATGCGTCGAAGAGGGGGAAGGGGACCATCATATGTAGTACGCTTCATGAACCTCGTTCTGTGTGGGTGCATGGTTTACGGTTTTTGAGGCATGTGCGGCACATTAAAAGTTGTGCATTTTAGGTATTACATTCAACATATGTTTGGCCCACTTGCAAAGTGATGGTGGTTGTCGTCTCATACCCACTTAAGCAGTTATCAGCGATATCGATGCTTTCCATTTGTGGGCCCGCTTGGTTCATCACTACTTTTTGCCTGACAACAAGAGTGGTTAATTTGACTTGGGAGGGGGTTATTTTTTGCTTCTAAATACGGTATATATATATATATGAGCACACATGCATGCATGTGTACGCATGAATCCCTCCCATCGAGTCGAAGTGGCAAGTACAATGAAACATCATGAACCGATCTCGCTCTGTGTGGGGAGAGTGTACGATTTTCGACGCATGCGCCACATCAATGTTGTGAAATGGTATTCAAACATGCATGCACGCATCACCTCCATACATATGCATGAAGTGGTTGTCTTCGAACGGTGCACTCCCTCCTGTGGTTATCGGCGACAAGCCTATATATTTGTGGGCCCATGTGGACTTCCATGATCACCTTGACTGACAACAAGATAGGTTACCATGGCGGATTCTTCATTCGGTTCGTGTTATCATAGTATAGGTCATGGTGAGATTCAGACCTAATTAAAGTTTGAGCGCATGTATGATGCATGCATGCATGCATGAATCCCCGTCGTCGGCTTGAAGTGTGGTGTAACATACATATGCATCATCAACCTAACCCTCACTCAGTGTGGGGATTTCTAGTTCGAAATCATGGTGCCACATCAAAGTTGTTCCATTGTGTGCTAAAAAACACACCTGATCCATACATATGTCTGGGCCACACACATGTATTGGTTGTCTTCGGGGACTAGCTACTTGCGTGATTATTGGCGAGCTAGCCTATATGGGGTCGCACGGGAAACCATCACTTTGACCAACAACAAGAGAGAGGTTGTACGACCAAGGTGGATTATTCTTGGTCCATTTTACGATCAATCGTGGTGAGATGCCTCTCTGGGCCACCGACTACAAGCGTGTGAGGGGGGTGGGGGATGCTACTTTGCACTTTGCTAGTTGAACCTTGGTTGGAGGGGGGCATTCATAGCTTAGGATTCCCTTCGTGCCGACACGATGGAGGCGGCAGCTAGCTACTTCACACTTTGCTAGGTGAACCACGGTTGGGGGGCATCCATTCATAGCTTAGGATTCCCTTCGTGCTGACACGAGGGAGGGGGCGTTGCTAGCTTCTTCGCACTTTGCTAGGTCAGCCTCGGTTGGGGCGGGGGGCATGCATTCATAGCTTAGGATTCCCTTCATGCTAACACGAGGGGGCTGCTAGCTACTTCACAGTTTGCTAGGTGAACCACGGTTGGGGGGGCATCCGTTCATAGCTTAGGATTCCCTTCGTGTCGACACAAGGGAGGGGGGCTGCTAGCTACTTCACACTTTGCTAGGTGAGCCTCGGTTGGGGGGGGGGGCATGCATTCATAGCTTAGGATTCCCTTCATGCCTACACGAGGGAGGGGGCAAGAAATACCGTGCACTTTGTGAGATAGGTGCAACATCGAAGTTTCATTTGGTATTTGAAAATCAGACCACCCTTTTAATACATATAAATTTGGTCCACATGCAATTGTGTTCATGTTCTGACCCTCTCCAGCGTCATTTTTCGCCAAATTTATGAACATTAGACAAGTCTGATGATGCAACAGATATAGCTCACTCAAACTAAACGTGTGCCACGCCGATGCCCCTGTCACGCACACATCCGCACAGTACATTGGGCTCCACGAGGCTCCCCCTCTCAAACATATATGCCCCCTCAAAGGTTTTTCCGTTTGATAACACACGGTTGTTATCTCCAGACCGTGTGCGATGTTTCTTCTTTCCAATCCCACCTGCATCCGTAGAAAATATCTTCCCGCCTCGAGGACGGTTTTTGTGTTTCATAACACACGATTGTCATCTCCGGACCATGTGCGATGTTTCTTGTTCCCAATCCCGCCTGCCCCTAGAAAATATCTGCCCGCCTCGAGGGTTTTTCTGTTTCATAACACACGGTTGTTATCTCTGGACCGTGTGCGATCCACCAATATCAAAACTTTCATTAGCCCCGGCATTTCACTCCCGCGTTTGACTCCCGCGTTGTAAAATTTTCAATACCCGCGTCATTTGCTCAAACACATACCCCCTCCCTCCAAACACACACACACACACACACACACTCACACACACAAACACGCACACACCAAAACCTCCTCGGGCGCGTGCACACACACACATACCCCCCTCCCTGGCTCGAACCCTAGAAAGGTCCCCACCGCCGCCGCCGCCACCGCGAGACCTCCATTGTCAACATCTCCCAGTTTGCCCGTGCAGCTTACCCACCGATCTCCATACCAAGGCCGCCCCAAGTTTCTTAGATGACGCCTACCAAACACCCCTTTTCCCATAGTTCCCCATCCCCATGCCCATCCCCCACTCCAGAGCATCACAGGCTAAGCCCGGCTATGCTTCCCGCTGAGCTCGAGCTGCCACTGGCCCAAAATAGGTGTATCGCGGTCTCTTCGCCTAACGTCGCTGAGGAAGCTGAAGACCATTACTGGTGGCAGGAACTCAAGCAACGGGCTAGAGTATGCGGGCATGTCTCTTTCGCCGGCTACGACATCGAGGTCATCGACAGCGATGGCCTGAGGCGGGCTATGTCACATGTTAAGTGGCCCACCCCCAACCCATCGGGTTCAACCGCCGTCGATATCATGCATGGCCCCGCCGTTGATCTCCTCTGGCTCACTGTCAACAGCTTGCCATCCTACATCACCATCGAGCCCCTTTTGTCATTTCTGAAGGACAAGTTCTGCAACACTGGCTTGGGATCCACAGCTTCCAAGTCAGACCTCATCGGTGGCGACCACGAGGAGGGCACCCTCTCCGGCTCTTCCAAGGGGAAAGAACCCATCTACTCTTCCAAGGGGAAAGAGCCTGTCTGCGACATCAGGGAGGGCACCCTACGGCCGTGCTCTTCCAAGGGGAAGGAGCCCATCTGCGACAACATGGAGCGCTTCGAGGGTCCGTGGTCTTCCCACGGGAACGAGCCCATCTGTGACAAGTGTGGAAACCCATGATTTGTTTTGCCGTGCCTCTTCACGGGTGGAAACTCATGATTTGTTTTGTCAGGTCCCTTTTGTAGTGTAGTGAGAATATGTCCAGTTTTAATTGCTATATCGGGTTGTTTGCAGTATGCCTTGTTTATTTCAGTAGTTCACGGTGTGATGCTCTGTATGTGCAAGTATTTACTGTGCAGTACATGTCATCAATCAAGTTTTAAACATACCGATAGGAATGCATATATTTGCTTGTTGTTAAGCTTGTTATAGCTGGCATATGCCTCTTTTAAAGTTTTTTGATTGTTTTGTTGTTTGTAGTTAGCATATGTCCAGTTTTAAATGCTATCTTTGGTTGTTTGTAGTATGCCTTGTTTATTCCAGTTATTCACAACGTGATGTTCTATATGTGCAAGTATGAACTGTGCAGTTCAATTTCATCAGTACCAGTTTCAACAATACCACTATGGCCCTGTTTGTTTCAAATTCTGGGACCAAATTCAGCTTTGCCAGTGAAGCCGAATCTGGAATCTGAAACAAACAGCTATTTGGAATCAGCTTTGCCAATGAAGCTGAATCTGGATTTGGGTCATTTTTAGTGCAATTTCCTGAAGCACCTAAAAGTGTACTTAGGTGGTGAAGCTGATTCGTAGAAACAGCTTCACTGCTGAAACGTATACATAGGTGATTAAAATCCAAGCGAATATGGAACAAACAGGGTATGAATGACTACATTTGGTTGCTGCATCTTGTAGTTAAGCACACCTTTCCATTTTTATTTAACAATAACCAATGTACTTAGACCGGCACAATACCAGTTTGAATGACTATGTTTGCTTGTTGTTAAATGTTAGGCTTGTTGTAGTTAAAACACCTTTCCACTTGGTTTGCTTTACTAGCATGCTTAAACCTGCACACTAAAGCTATCTTTTGGAGATTATTTTGTCTGCTATGGATAATTTTGGTTGATGTTTAGCCTGTTGTCCTTAACATGCTTCTTGATGTCCCTACACAAGACAATTTTGGGAACGACTGTTGTTTTCCATCGAGGTTAGTTTCATCCCATGGCTTATATATGCTCACTATCAGGGATATCGGTAGCTGGTACCATATAGGCTGGGGGCTGATAAGGGACTAATCGGCAAATCGGACTTTTAGCTGAATATATCTGTAACTCATTTATCGTTAGGTTAACTAGGGACATATGTAACATATGTGAGGCTACAAGCAACATGCACTGTACTTAATGTCTACATATCCAATCCTAGGCTACATAGAAACAAGGAAGAGTGTTACCTTAATATTCTGATGATGTCTAGATACACGTAGAAAAGCAGCAGCAGCCACAACAACAACAACACAACCCTGTTTGGATACTCAATTTAGCTTAGAGGTTAGAGTTAGTTTCTAGATCATGACTAACCATGAACTAACTCCATCCACATAGGTGTTTGGATGACTGAGTTAGATAGTTAGATTGACAATAAATGCACTAGGAGAACTAGCTCCAATTAGCACCTATTGGGTTGGATATCTTTTGGGTGGGTTATAAATGCAACTAGCTCAAACTAGCACTCATGTTTAGATATACCTTAGGGCTATTTGAGCCCAAACTAGCTCAAACTAACTCAAACCCATGGATACAACAGCAGTTAATGTAACGCCCCGGTTTCGATGCGCCAGGTGTCTGCCAGTTATTCGCCGTCGTTGCCATGTCATTTGCTTGCGTGTTGCATTTTATCATGTCATCATGTGCATTTCATTTTGCATACGTGTTCGTTTCATGCATCCGAGCATTTTCCCCGTTGTCCGTTTTGCAATCCGGTGCTCCTATGTCCTTCGGCGTTCCCCTTCTTGCCTCTCTTCGTGAGCGGGTGTTAAACTTTCTTGGAATGGCCCGAGGTTTGCCAAGCGGCCTTGGTATACCACCCGTAGACCGCCTGTCAGGTTTCATGCCATTTGGAGTCCGTTTGATACTCCAACGGTTAAGTGGGTAACCATAAAGCCCCTCTCTCTATGCAGCCTAACACCTCTTCCCACAGCCCACCAAACCCATCTAACTCCCCTCCATGCTCTCGGTCGTTCGATCACGATCACGGTCGCTCCTCATTTGGACTCTCCTAGCTCCCTCTACCTATATATATGTGCCTCCCGTCAAAATTCGCGGATGAATCCCCCTAACCCTAGCCATTTTCGTCCTCACGCCGCCGGACATGTCTGCCCGAGCCGGACATGTCCGCCGGCCACGTCGCTGCAGCCAATCGCGGCCTGCCACGTCACCTCCGCCGCCGCCCTCAACCTATCCCGCGCCGCCACGTCAGCCACGCGCCTCCCTCTCTCTCTCCTCCCACCCGCGCGGCCCGCGGGACCCGGTTCGGGGCCGCGCGAGCCCGCGCCGCCGCCGCCGTCCGCCCGCCTCGGCCCGTAGCAGCCCGCCGCACGCCGCCGCCGCCTCGTCGCCGGCACCAGCCCCGGCTCCCCCGCCGAGCTCCGCCGTCGTCTTCGGCGCCCTGCCCCGCCGCCGGGATCTGCCGCCGCCGTCCCGCCGAGAAGCGCATCCCGCGCCGCCGCTCGAGGGGAGGAGCCCCTCGATCCGCGCCGCAGTCCATCCCCGCCGCCGGCAGCCTCCGCGCTGTCCGAGACGGCCGCCGCCTCCGCCCGCACGCTGGTGCCGCGCCCCCGCGCCGCCTCCGGCCAGATCCGGACCGCGCCATCCTAGATCCGGCGACCCCCATCTCCGACGCCCTCTTCTTCCTCCCCGGCCGCCTCTACCGCAACTCCGGCGAGAGCCCTGGCCATCCTCGGTTTCCGTGCAACCAGAGGTTGACTTTCCCCTCCCTGAAATTTGCCCAAGTCCCAGAGTTGTGTAATTATCATGCCTTGTTCATCATGCCGTATCTCTGCATCCGTAGCTCCGTTTTGTGCGTGTAATATGTCAAATTGTTCGTCTCGACGAGTACATCATTTCATTACATTGCATCATGTTCATTTGAGTCCATCTTGATGCCTGAATCATCGTTGCAAGAGTGCTTCATGATGTTGTCTGCTGTCTGTTAACAGAACATACTCATTTGTCATTTTTGCCATGATTGATGTGTGCATCCTATGAGGTTGATGTATACATGTGTTTTGATCTATGCCATGTTTTCTTTATAGAGGTTCTTACAATGTATTTTTATGATCAATGTGGTGACTAGCACAAGCATGCAAACTAGGCATCGTGATGTTGCTGATTTTAGTCCCTGTTCTGCTGTTATTTTAATGCCATGTAAACTTGATGCTACAGAGAGATCCGTGCATATTTTGAGATACTTTAGTAAGGATGTTCTGAACATATGGTTATTGTCTATCCATTCATGGCCATGGTTGAAATTATGGAGTAGTCTAGCATGTCATTTTCGTGCTCTACTTTTGCTTCAAAATGTTTCCTGGCAGATTGTTTACATGTTATTCAATTTTGCCATGGTTGTTGTAGTTGATCCTTGCATGCTATGGACTTGTTCTTGCCTTGGTTGGTTACACAACATGTCTTCTTACTGTTGGTTGCCTTGCCATGATATATTTTGCTCTGTGGTGAGTGGTACAAGCTCATCTACATGCCTTCATAATTCTGTTCCTGCCATGTATGAATCTGTAATATAACTTGCCATGTTTACGTGGGTGCCATCATATCTTCTGATCCTTTTTGGCTCTTGGTCACTAAGGGACTTTTGATCTATGCATTTAGTAGTATCATGCCATGTCTTTGGTTGCCATGATAAGTTCTTGTAACATGTTGTTTGATAGCTCTAAACATTGCAACCTGATGTTAATTTCTGCAAAGTCTGAAACTGTTATCATTTGCAATCTTGCCATGTGTGTTTGAGCATGTTCTAGTAGTTTCCGGAGATAGCTCAATGTTCATGTTTTGTTATGCTTTACCTGTACATCATGCCCATGTCTTTTGTTTTCTTGTTGTGGTACTGTAGCATGTTGTTTTGATGCTTGCAATATGCCTAGTTGCTGTTTTGAACAGATTGTTGCTATAACTTGTTTCATGTGTGTGTGTGTTGAACCGTTGCTCCGTTTTGAGTGTGCTGTATATGAAACTTGCTTAGAATTGCTTGTAGTTCCATATTATCATGTGGCATTCTTGTTTTGGTGTGTTTGCTTGATGTTTGAATGCATTTTGCATCAATGCCATGTTTAACTTGTTTTGCTCATATCTTCTAGGCCGTAGCTCCAAACTAAATGAACTTTATATGCAACTTGACTAGAATCTCGTGTAGATCATCTTGGTGCATCTTATCTTGATGTTTAACAACTTGAACATAAGTTTTATTCAGATCTTGACCAACTTCAAAATATGCATATGAGGACTTACTGGAATTGTTATATGTTGTTCCCGGCCTCATTTAAACTTGCCTTGATGTGTTGCTCTTGTTTGCATCATCTCTTGCCATGAGTAGCTTCATGTAGTTTTGTCATGCATCATGCTTGTTGTGCATCATGCCTTATTCATGTGTGGTGTTTTTACCATGTTATGTGCTTCTTTTCGATAGTACCTGTTTCGTTGCGATCGTGAGGATTCGTTCGTCTACGCTTGGTTCGGCTTCATCCGTTCGTCTTCTTCATGGACTCGTTCTTCTTCCTTGCGGGATTTCAGGCAAGATGTCCGCTACCCTGGATCTCACTACTATCATTGCTATGCTAGTTGCTTCGTTCTATCGCTATGCTGCGTTACCTATATTTTGCTCATCAAGCATCCCATATTGCCATGAACCTCTAACCTTTGACACCTTTCCTATGCAAACCGTTGCTTGGCTATGTTACCGCTTTTGCTCAGCCCCTCTTATAGTGTTGCTAGTTGCAGGTGAAGTTGAAGATTGCTCCATGACGGACAGGATTTTGGTTGGGATATCACAATATCTCTTATATTATTAATGCATCTATATACTTGGTAAAGGGTGGAAGACTCAGCCTTATGCCTGGTGTTTTGTTCCACTCTTGCCGCCCTAGTTTCCATCATACCGGTGTTATGTTCCCGGATTTTGCGTTCCTTATGCGGTCGGGTGATTTATGGGACCCCCTTGACAGTTCGCTTTGAATAAAACTCCTCCAGCAAGGCCCAACCTTGGTTTTACCATTTGCCTCACCACCACCTATACCTTTCCCTTGGGTCGGCCAACCCAAGGGTCATCTTTATTTTAGCCCCCCCGGGCCAGTGCTTGTCTAAGTGTTGGTCCGAACTGAGTAGACTGTGGGGCCCCCTCGGGGAAACTCGAGGTCTGGTTTTACTCGTAGGATGTCTCATCCGGTGTTGCCCTGAGAACGAGATATGTGCAGCTCCTATCGGGATTGTCGGCGCATCGGTCGGCTTTGTTGGTCTTGTTTTACCATTGTCGAAATGTCTTGTAAACCGGGATTCCGAGTCTGATCGGGTCTTCCTGGGAGAGGGTATATCCTTCGTTGATCGCGAGAGCTTATCATGGGCTAAGTTTGGGACACCCCTGCAGGGTATAATCTTTCGAAAGCCGTGCCTGCGGTTATAGGCAGATGGGAATTTGTTAATGTCCGGTTGTAGATAACTTCACACCAGATCCGAATTAAAATGCATCAACCGTGTGTGTAGCCGTGATGGTCTCTTTTCGGCGGAGTCCGGGAAGTGAACACGGTTTCTGGGTTATGTTTGACGTAAGTAGGAGTTCAGGATCACTTCTTGATCATTACTAGTTGATGATCGTTCGTTTGCTCTCTTCTCGCTCTTATTTGTGTATGTTAGCCACCATATATGCTTAGTCGCTGCTGCAGCCTCAGCACTTTACCCCTTCCTTTCCCTTTGAGCTTTGCTAGTCTTGATACCCATGGTAATGGGATTGCTGAGTCCTCGTGGCTCATAGATTACTACAACAACAGTTGGAGGTACAGGTTATGCGATGATCTTGACGCGAGAGCGATGTTTTCTTGTGTTGGAGTTCTTCTTCTGCTTCTTCTTCGATCAGGGAATAGGTTCCAGGTCGGCAGCCTGGGCTAGCAGGGTGGATGTCGTCGAGTTTCTGTTTGTGTTTCATCCATAGTCGGATGATGCTCTTATGTATTGTGATGATGTATTCATGTGGCTTTGTATGCCTTATGTATGTATCCCCATCTATTACGTAATGTTGATGTAATGATATCCACCTTGCAAAAGCGTTTCAATATGCGGGTCTATCCTTGGTGGGACCTTCGAGTTCCTTTTGGATAGGGTCGCATATTGGGCGTGACAAGTTGGTATCAGAGCCTCGACCGGCCCTAGGAGCCCCCTTGATTGATCGTGTAGTCTCGCCGTTTTTGAGTCTAGAAGAAAACTATTTTCGGAGTCTAGTTATATCCAAGAGAAGGAATTATTTTTACTCCTCAGCCCCCTTCGTCGCTCTGGTGAGGAATCTTGACGTATGTGTTTTGAATTACTCCTCTTCCCCCTTCAAATTTTTCTTTAGGATCACGCAGTTGGTTTTCCGATCGTTGGTTCTCAGCTCTTTGATCCGGTGCATTTCTCGTCAAGTCGACTCGAGCCTCTTCATCTTTGAGTTCAATCCTCAGTTGTTTTCTTTCCCACCCGCCCACCCCTTTTCTTCTCAGAACCGGAGTCCGTAATCGAGTATCCATCCTACTCGTGCGAAGTTTTGCTCTCTCTCCTCAATGATTTCAACCGGTGTTTTCTCTTCAAGACATTCGTCGATTTCCCCTTCCAAGTTGCATTTGTTTTCCCGCCCTCCCACCCTCTTCTTCCCGGAGTCTGAGTCTTTTTCGAGCATCAATTTCATTCATACGCAGCCTCTTCAGTCTTCCCTCAATTATTTCAACCGGAGAATTCTCATCTCGGTGGACATTCTTCATCTCTTTTCTTTTCCGGTGCACTAAATTCAAGTTTTTCGGTGTTGATCACATTCTTTTCCTTGGATCAAGTGTTTTCCCTGCTCGTTCGCCTCTCGCCAGTTATCCTTCCGGAGTGCTCAAGACATCTCAGGAGATTCGTCTGTGATTGAACTAATTCGAGGTTGTCACCTCATTCAAATATTTCAATTGTTCCGGTGCATCATCTATCTTTTCAACAATCCTTTCCAACGGTGTTATCTCTTAAGTGGGCCCTAACCCACAGGTCTTTTTCCAGGATCTTACCTGACTCTTCTAATTCCCCCAGAGTTATTCCAAATTCTTTTCAAAGTGTGACGTAAGAATTGATTCCATCAGTCACATGCCTTCTCCAAGATCGTTTTCAAACTCTTTTCATTGTTGGCTCAACCTCTTCGCTTTTTCATTCTACTGGAGTATCTCAGTAATTTTGGTGGTGTTTCTCGTCGCCATTTGAAGATCAAAGAAGAGTTCCTCTTAAATTTTGCCCATTCTCTAGAAGATTCGTGGTTCTAGCTTCATATCATCCTCTCGATTTATTTCAGTTTGTCAGATATTCTTTTCATCCATCCGGAGTATTTCAGAAGTTGTTTCCCCGTTTATTTACACCGGAGGCCATCATTCCAGTTTTGGTTCTCCAGTTATCCCAGTATTTCGTTCAAGTGTTCTTAATCATCTCGTGATCTCTTTGTTCTTTTGCATCTAACCCACTCAAGCATAGTGGTTCTTCTAATTCTTCCCGGTGATTCATTCTCTTTCGTCGGTCATTTTCGAATTCTTACGGTGGTTCATTGAGATTCTTTTTCCTTTGTCATCATATAAATCCTTTCGTTCTTTTCAATCATACCGGTGGTTCATGAAGACCTTCTCAAGGTTGTGATATGTCACTTCTCAATCTTTTCAAGAAGAATTAGTAGTATGAAAAATCCATTGCTTGTCATCAATTTAATTTGATGAAGGATAAGCATACAATAAATCTTATTCTTATTTCCTCAAAGCGAGTAATCCTTTCCTTCAGAGTTTTTTCTTGATGAATAAATTCTAGTTCCAAGTGTTTTCTTTTTCGGTGTTCAAATTTTCCTCAACCATTTCGTCGGAACCCCCATCTAAGTCACCAGAAGCTTTAATCTTATTCTTTCATCCTTCATTCTATCTCATCATCCTTTTGTTACCGGAGTTCTTCATGGTGGTTCTTCAAGATTTAATTCATTCTGCAAGAGTTCATCAAGTATCATTCCATCCTCTCAAGCTCGTGTTCTATTCCTCCATGTTTCAACTGGAGTGCTGCCTAAATCCTTTCAGTCTTATTCCTTTTTCTTATCTCATTTTAACCGGAGTGGTTTCATAGTCTATCTGATTCCGTGAACTTTCGATTCTCGTCATTCTCATCGCTCCTCTCTTTTTCTCGAGTGCTCTCGATTCTTTGCTTCTTCTCTTCAGTTCTTGTTTCACCTCATCCCTTTTCCCTTCCGTCTCGGTCCTAAAATCTCGGGACGAGATCTCTTGTTAGTGGAGGAGTGTTGTAACGCCCCGGTTTCGATGCGTCAGGTGCCTGCCAGTTATTCGCCGTCGTTGCCATGTCATTTTCTTGGTTGTTGCATTTTATCATGTCATCATGTGCATTTCATTTTGCATACGTGTTCGTTTCATGCATCCGAGCATTTTCCCCGTTGTCCATTTTGCAATCCGGCGCTCCTATGTCCTCCGGCGTTCCCCTTCTTGCCTCTCTTCGTGAGAGGGTGTTAAACTTTCTCGGAATGGCCCGAGGTTTGCCAAGCGGCCTTGGTATACCACCGGTAGACCTTCTGTCAAGTTTCGTGCCATTTGGAGTCCGTTTGATACTCCAACGGTTAACCGGGTAACCGTAAAGCCCCTCTCTCTTTGCAGCCCAACACCTCTTCCCGCTGCCCACCAAACCCATCTAACTCCCCTCCATGCTCTCGGTCGTTTGATCACGATCGCGTGGCCTAAAACCGCTCCTCATTTGGACTCTCCTAGATCCCTCTACCTATATATATGTGCCTCCCGTCCAAATTCGCAGATGAATCCCTCTAACCCTAGCCATTGTCGTCCTCGCGCCGCCGGACACGTCCGCCCGAGCCGGACATGTCCGCCGGCCACGTCACTGCAGCCAATCGCGGCCTGCCACGTCACCTCCGCCGCCGCCCTCAACCTATCCCGCGCCGCCACGTCAGCCCCGCGCCTCCCTCTCTCTCTCCTCCCACCCGTGCGGCCCGCGGGACCCGGCTCAGGCCCGCGCGAGCCCGCGCCGCCGCCGCCGTCCGCCTGCCTCGGCCCGCTGCAGCCCGCCGCGCGCCGCCGCCGCCTCATCGCCGGCACCGGCCCCGGCTCCGCCGCCGTCTCGGGCGCCCTGCCCCACAGCCGGGATCCGCCGCCGCCGTCCCCGCCGAGAAGCGCATCCCGCGCCGCCGCTCGAGGTAAGGAGCCCCTTGATCCGCGCCGCCGTCCATCCCCGCCGCCGGCGGCCTCCGCACGGTCCGAGTCGGCCGCCGCCTCCGCCCGCGCGCTGGTGCCGCGCCCCCACGCCGCCTCCGGCCAGATCCGGACCGCGCCGTCCCGGATCCGGCGACCCCCATCTCCGGCGCCCTCTTCTTCCTCCCTGGCCGCCTCTACCGCAACTCCGGCAAGAGCCCCGGCAATCCTCGGTTTCTGTGCAACCAGAGGTTGACTTTCCCCTCCCCGAAATTTGCCTGTCACAGATCTGTGTAATTATCATGCCTTGTTCATCATGCCGTATCACTGCATCTGTAGCTCCGTTTTGTGCGTGTAATATGTCAAATTGTTCGTCTTGACGAGTACATCATTTCATTACATTGCATCATGTTCATTTGAGTCCATCTTGATGCCTAAATCATCGTTGCAAGAGTGCTTCGTGATGTTGTCTGCTGTCTGTTAACAGAACATGCTCATTTGTCATTTTTGCCATGATTGATGTGTGCATCCTATGAGGTTGATGTCTACATGTGTTTTGATCTATGCCATGTATTCTTTACAGAGGTGCTTACCATGTATTTTTGTGATCAATATGGTGACTAGCACAAGCATGCAAACTAGGCATCGTGATGTTGCTGATTTTAGTCCCTGTTCTGCTGTTATTTTGATGCCATGTAAACTTGATGCTACAGAGAGATCCGTGCATATTTTGAGATACTTCAGTAAGGATGTTTTGAACATATGGTTATTTTCTATCCATTCATGCCCCTGGTTGAAATTATGGAGTAGTCTAGCATGTCATTTTTGTGCTCTACTTTTGCTTCAAAATGTTTCCTGGCAGATTGTTTACATGTTATTCAATTTTGCCAAGGTTGTTGTAGTTGATCCTTGCATGCTATGGACTTGTTCTTGCCTTGGTCGGTTACACAACATGTCTTCTTACTGTTGGTTGCCTTGCCATCCTATATTTTGCTCTGTGGTGAGTGGTACATGCTCATCAACATGCCTTCATAATTCTGTTCCTGCCATGTATGAATCTGTAATATAACTTGCCATGTTTACGTGGGTGCCATCATATCTTTTGATCCTTTTTGGCTCTTGGTCACTAAGGGAATTTTGATCTATGCATTTAGTAGTATCATGCCATGCCTTTGTTTTCCATGATAAGTTCCTGTAACATGTTGTTTGATAGCTCTAAACATTGCAACCTGATGTTAATTTTTGCAAAGTCTGAAACTGTTATCATTTGCAATCTTGCCATGTGTGTTTGAGCATGTTCTAGTACTTTTCGGAGATAGCTCAGTGTTCATGTTTTGTTATGCTTTACCTGTACATCATGCCCATGTCTTTTGTTTTCATGTTGTGGTACAGTATCATGTTGTTTTGATGCTTCCAATATGCCTAGTTGCTATTTTTAACAGATTGTTGCTATAACTTGTTTCATGTGTGTGTGTTGAACCGTTGCTCCGTTTTGAGTGTGCTCTATATGAAACTTACTTAGAATTGCTTGTAGTTCCATATTATCATGTGGCATCCTTTTTTTGGTGTGTTTGCTTGATGTTTGAATGCATTTTGCATCAATGGCATGTTTAACTTGTTTTCCTCATATCTTCTAGGCCGTAGCTCCAAACTAAATGAACTTTATATGCAACTTGACTAGAATCTCGTGTAGATCATCTTGGTGCATCTTAACTTGATGTTTAACAACTTGAACATAAGTTTTATTCAGATCTGGACCAACTCCGAAATATGCATATGAGGACTTACCGGAATTGTTATATGTTGTTCCCGGCCTCATTTAAACTTGCCTTGATGTGTTGCTCTTGTTTGCATCATCTCTTGCCATGAGTAGCTTCATGTAGTTTTGTCATGCATCATGCTTGTTGTGCATCATGCCTTGTTCATGTGTGGTGTGTTTACCATGTTGTGTGCTTCTTTTTGATAGTTCC
This sequence comes from Triticum aestivum, assembly GCF_018294505.1. Classification (NCBI taxonomy): domain Eukaryota; kingdom Viridiplantae; phylum Streptophyta; class Magnoliopsida; order Poales; family Poaceae; genus Triticum; species Triticum aestivum. The sequence continues at coordinate 60,550,189 of NC_057807.1, forward strand.
TGTTTCGTTGTGATTGTGAGGATTCGTTCGTCTATGCTTGGTTCGGCTTCATCCGTTCGTCTTCTTCATGGACTCGTTCTTCTTCCTTACGGGATTTCAGGGAAGATGACCGCTACCCTGGATCTCACTACTATCATTGCTATGCTAGTTGCTTCGTTCTATCGCTATGCTGCGTTACCTATCTTTTGCTCATCAAGCCTCCCATATTGCCATGAACCTCTAACCTTTGACACCTTTCCTATGCAAACCGTTGCTTGGCTATGTTACCACTTTTGCTCAGCCCCTCTTATAGCGTTGCTAGTTGCAGGTGAAGTTGAAGATTGCTCCATGACGGACAGGATTTTGGTTGGGATATCACAATATCTCTTATATTATTAATGCATCTATATACTTGGTAAAGGGTGGAAGACTCGGCCTTATGCCTGGTGTTTTCTTCCACTCTTGCCGCCCTAGTTTCCATCATACCGGTGTTATGTTCCTGGATTTTGCGTTCCTTACGCGGTCGGGTGATTTATGGGACCCCCTTGAGAGTTTGCTTTGAATAAAACTCCTCCAGCAAGGCCCAACATTGGTTTTACCATTTGCCTCACCACCACCTATACCTTTCCCTTGGGTCGGCCAACCCAAGGGTCATCTTTATTTTAGCCCCCCTGGGCCAGTGCTTGTCTAAGTGTTGGTCCGAACTGAGTAGACTGCGGGGCCCCCCTTGGGGAAGCTCGAGGTCTGGTTTTACTCGTAGGATGTCTCATCCGGTGTTGCCCTGAGAACGAGATATGTGCATCTCCTATCGGGATTGTCGGTGCATCAGGCGGATTTGTTGTTCTTGTTTTACCATTGTCAAAATGTCTTGTAAACCGGGATTCCGAGTCTGATCGGGTCTTCCTGGGAGAAGGTATATCCTTCGTTGATCGCGAGAGCTTATCATGGGCTAAGTTGGGACACCCCTGCAGGGTATAATCTTTCGAAAGCCGTGCCTGCGGTTATAGGAAGATGGGAATTTGTTAATGTCCGATTGTAGATAACTTGACACCAGATCCGAATTAAAACGCATCAACCGTGTGTGTAGCCGTGATGGTCTCTTTTCGGCGGAGTCCGGGAAGTGAACACGGTTTCTGGGTTATGTTTGACGTAAGGAGGAGTTCGGGATCACTTCTTGATCATTACTAGTTGACGATCGTTCCATTTTCTCTCTTCTCGCTCTTATTTGCATATGTTAGCCACCATATATGCTTAGTCGCTGCTGCAGCCTCACCACTTTACCCCTTCCTTTCCCTTTAAGCTTTGCTAGTCTTGATACCCATGGTAATGGGATTGCTGAGTCCTCGTGGCTCACAGATTACTACAACAGCAGTTGGAGGTACAGGTTATGCGATGATCATGACGCGAGAGCGATGTTTGCTTGTGTTGGAGTTCTTCTTCTGCTTCTTCTTTGATCAGGGGATAGGTTCCAGGTCGGCAGCCTGGGCTAGCAGGGTGGATGTCGTTGAGTTTCTGTTTGTGTTTCATCCGTAGCCGGATGATGCTCTTATGTATTGTGATGATGTATTCGTGTGGCTTTGTATGCCTTATGTATGTATCCCCATCTATTATGTAATGTTGATGTAATGATATCCACCTTGCAAAAGCGTTTCAATATGCGGGTCTATCCTTGGTGGGACCTTCGAGTTCCTTTTGGATAGGGTCGCATATTGATCGTGACAGTTAATCAGCCAATAATTTGTAAGAATGCAATAAACTCCTTCCGGCCCATAATATAAGATGTTAATTCGTCTAATATGTGAGTATATTGGATGTTATAAGATATTATAAAAGAGTGTTGTACTACATCATTGTGCAATTGGTGTTTATCTTCTAATATTAACTTGGTGCTTTTAGGTACATATATCATCGGTAAAGATCCGCGCTTTGACCCTTTCTGCGTATGGGGAAATGAGATATCGATGAACCAGCATCAAGTGAGGAAGCTGATAAAGATTGTTTGTAAAATGGGTCAAAAGATGGCAATTAAACTATTTGTTTACACTTTATCCAATACAACAACAAACTGCAGGATGGTAAGTAAGAACTCTGCAGCCTTGTTTTTACTGCCCATAACGAGTTGTGTTAGAAGACAATTTCTAAATCTTTTTTCCTATGCAGTGATTCCCAAAGCACTTTACTAAAGATTACCTCTTAAACTACATGATTGGTGGGCATGCAAAGGTTAAAGTATTTCTACCGGAACACGATGATTATCTAGATGTTTCCATGAAGACCATGAAGGATGGGTGGTCGACCATCACAAGGGGTTGGACTAGAGTTGTGTGTGCCTTCTGCATGGAGGAGGGCATAATATGGGCATTCCGCTTCACCTTGTTCAGCAGCCAGAATGTATTTCGCCTCTTTTTGTACCATCTTTAATAGTACAAGTATACAACTATGGTCAATCATTCTTTATTTGGTTCTTATGTAATTCTTGATGTGTACCTATGAATCGAACAATGCATTGGTTGTCTGAACCTGATGGATATCAATAAAGCTATAGCATACATTCAATTACAATTTCAATTTCAATTTGATATAGCAGTAATTAAATTATGGTGAAATTACGCTCTCCAGGTTGTTACGGCACACACACAGTTGGTAAAATACAAACATTTGTGATATACACCATATTCCGAGACGGTTCACAGATAGGAAACGTGTGCAAGCGTGCACACAGTTTCCATTTTCAAAGCGTGTGCGATGTCAGACAATATCACAAACGGTGCTGGCAAACTAACCATTGGCGATAGTTGCCTTATCGTACACGATTCGCAACCATGAACTATTTCTGATGAAGTATGCATCATAAATGTTGCACCACAGAATAGCATGTGCGATAGTTGCCTTATCATAAACGATTCGCAACCATGAACTATTTCTGATGAAGTATGCATCATAAACGTTGCACCACAGAATAGCATATGCGATAGTTATCGTGTACGATGATGTTACGACGGTCCAACATTTCGTAATCCTATCCGACACTCGTACGACGATTAGCTAATCTTCTTAATTAGTTATCGCATACAGTTTGTGAAAAGTGAATGTGTGTGATTATATGCTTATCATACACGTTCTATAATAATGAATCAGTTATGATGGGACGCGCATCATAAACGTAGCACCACAGAATACCGACTGCGATGGCAATGCAACCACAAATGAAAAGGAGTACTGTAGGGTCCCTATCCCTGACGGTTTCTGGGTCGTGTGGGAAGGACCCCCCCTATCGCCGTCACTCACTAGGCGATGGTTCCAAATGTCGTCATGGAAAGGGGTTAAAAACCGTTTGTATAGCACCAACGCGTACCACTGTTTGGTGACCCTAGGAAGAACCAATGTGAGCACGTGAACCTAGGCAAACCACTTAAATGAAAGAAGTTGACCAATGCATCGGGAACTACATTCAAAATCAAATAAAACAATACTCCATGTATTTATTTAAAGAGGGCGTAGTATATTTTTTGTGACATGCATTACTAGATATTGCTAGTAAAATACTAAATTCAGAAGGACGTGGTAGTACTACTAAATCCAGGCGGTGGTGCTATACTAGTAGTAGTACCACAAATGTAGTACTAGTACTATACTACATGTTGGTCAAATTACTCCTCACGGTGAAGTGACAAGACCCTGCGCCGGAGATGACACCCGAGTGTAGGCGCCGTGTTAGACATACCAAAGTCAGCCTCACCGTGTGCATTCACTATCATCATGGCTGTAGACCAAGCCTGCTTACAACTAGTTGTGTTTGACATAATTTCCCGCGTGTTGCCACGAGTATCTCTACTCTTTTCTTATATGAGTAAGATGCCCGTGCATTGCACGGAACACCAAGATTGGGGGTGGATGGCGCTGGCAGCAGCCATCACACTAGATAGTTTCATGGCCTTTCTAGATATGGTGGGGAGGAGATAAGGCTGATTGTGAAAGACAAGGAGTTGTTTGTAAATAGGGAACAAGTGCGGGCATCTTTTTGCAAAACTGCAGAAGTTTGCTTTTGTATGCGTCAGATCTAGATCCGACGGCTATTGCTGAAAGATGGCAGGCACACCATCATCACCGACTAAGGACCTCTTTGATTCGCAGGATTTTGAAAACGCGGGAATAGGACATGGCAGTATTACAAGTTTCAAACTGATATTAGAAATTATAGGAGTAATGTTGCACCTACGAAGAGGGAATTATTAGGAAGTTTACGTAAGAACTTTTGTTACTTTAGGTGGATGCAGCATTATCGTACAAACTAAAATCCACCACCCTGACAAGTCACTAATGGGCAAATAAATTTTTGAGTCTCTGGCAACTTGATATTTCAAAAACAAATTCAGCTTCTGAGGAGACTTTGTCATATAGGCTTAGACGCTTGCGATGATCAGGAGGCCATTCATTGTTGCCAGAGAACGCCAAAACTACTACCTTGAGCACACTTGCCTCCCGAACAAAGAACCTGACCAATTTAATCTTAGATGTGCTACCTCAGTAGTCGATCAAATCAATTTCTGTAAGATGGAGATCAAGGCATTCATTGAGATTGTTATAGTGCATCACATTTTTCACTTTCGGGTCTTTTTGTATCTGCAAAAGAAGAGAACATATTAGAGCAGATGGCTGTATAAGATTGTCATGTCATCAAGAGGTGCCAATATCATTCTCTCATACGATAGGGTTGGGTGGCTAGTGATATTTTTTCACTCTCTCTCTCTCCTCTCATTTACCTAGGAGCACGTGAAGAGCTTGGGAATTTGTTGCCTTTCACTATGTGGTCAATGCCATATTTCTCAAAAGTATTGCCACATAATACGCATCATTGTCAAATCAAAAGATTTTGGCACCACTCTAGCGATGTGAGAGAGTTTGCACCATTGTGCATACAGACCCACATGTATAAACAAATCAATCAAACCAACTACACCAGCCTCTCACTCTCCCAAACAAGTGTTTTATTACCTCAGTCCTCTCCCTCTCCCACACAAGTGTTTTTCATTGCGTGAGTTAATTTAGCACTGGAGCAAAGTAGGTGGTCCAGATTGGGACACCAGGTGAGCAATGGAGGGGCATCGATGCCAAATGTATCACAAGTGAATTTGGCACGTGTTTTGGCCTACAAAGTGGAGGGCCGTTATAGCCGACTTTTGTACTACCTCGTATTTATTGTAAAATTTGACCATAGATTTACCTAAGAAAATGCCAATGTATGTCACCAAAAATTATACCATTTGAAATTATGTTCAAATATGAATCCAAAGATATAATTTTTAGTGACATGCATTAACATTTTGTTAGTTAAATCTATGGTCAATTTTTGTACTACAAAATAGGAAGAGTAAACCAGAACGGAGGTAGTACTTGCTCTTAGGGTAACCATAGAGTTACTAGTCTAAGTTACTTGCCACTATGACTAGCCTAGGCTACTAGTAGAACAACAGCAAAATGATGCAAGAGATTACGTGAGAAAAAAATACTAAAAACATTTCTTTCTGTGCAGTGCGTAGATGCAGTTTTGAACACTACACTTGTCATCGTAAATTTGGGAAAATTACGAAAAAATTGAGCTACGTTGTGACTACCGTTTAGTAATACTAGGAAAGAAGTTTCACCTCGATGAGTACCTTCTCCGTGCTAGGAAAGCATGTAAGGAATCCAACAACTTGATCCAGATTGGGGCCGATAGATTTTATGGCCAAGATCATCATTGTGCACACAGACTGGGTCAAGCTTGTGGCAATCATTTTCTGGATGACAGTCGTAAATACAACAAGAAGAAATTTAAAAATGTGAATTCAAGAAGACGGACAAGAAGATGAGTGTTGTACCTGAATGATTACGGATCCAATAAAGAGTTAGGAGAATTTGGCAGACGAGTACGACAACACTGTCAATTTCGGCGCGTCAATGACCCTGATTTTTGTTGGACCTTCTAGAACAGATACAAGCAATCTTTCAAGGAAAGGCGCATTCTCAATGACCATAATGTGGAACAGCTGGAGTGATCTCTTCCCAATTGATGTCTTGTTGTGGGGCCAACAAGACACATAAATCCATCGGAGATTCGTCAAGGCGATGTGGAGGCAAATAAAAACCATGGATCTGCCGAAGACGAAGGTACTAGAGCATAGTACAGCTGCGGAGCAGGTGCTCCATAGCCTTCTTCGAGATGCAAACGTCGAATAGGTCGAGCTTCTTGAGTTGAGGGAGAAGAAGGTTGGGCGCGACATTAATCTAGGGAAATAGAAGGAGTTGAAGCTGGCGTGGCGCATTATTGGCATGAGGCGGAGCGCGGACGGTGGCAGAGAGCGACATCGTCCAGCTTCAAACCTGAGCTCCTCTAGCTGATCTAGGGCGGGGATAAGAACCCCTCGTCGAACTCGGCTTGGACCTTGCAGTTGGTACTGAACATGCGGATGTCAAGGCATCTGGCTGGCCTAGGTGCGATGAAAGGATCTTGGAGACAGTGGTCATGCATTTGCAGTCCCCGTCTTAGAGGCAGCTGTCGACAGTGAGGTTCAGGGGGATGCGGCGCCAGGGGGCGCCACCACCAGGAGAGCTACACGACAAATTTGGTGGGGAGGAGGTCGATGATGATGAGCAGCATGTCATCAGGGAGCCTGCTGCTGAAGTTGAGGCTCGCCAGATGTGGCTTTGGCTGGAGCCGCCTCCGCTTGTTGGCTACCTCGTCGTCCATCTCAGTCGGCGGCGACACTGATGTACACGTGTGTGTGTGTGTGTGTGTGTGTGTGTGTGTGTGTGAAAGGGACATGGACAACACACGATAAAGTAGAGAAAAAGCATGTGTGTCTTATGCAAACATATCACACATGCATCTTCGACAGCGGAAGCGAGGTGAGGAGATAGTGTGTGGTTGTTTGCAATCGAGAGAGAAAGACCCCTAGCATGTGGCCAAGAGAGGTCTGACAAACAAGGGGGAGAGGTCAAGAGAGACGTATGGTGAAAATGCAGACATGGGGAGGAGAGAGTGTATGTTTGTGACAGAGAGATCCCCTGGAGATCGTTTTGGGACTACATGGGTGGGAGATCGAGTGTTAAGGTGTGTGCGTGATAGAAGATACCCCAAGAGATATCAAGATAGATGTCTGGATGGAAGGAGGCAATACGTGTGTTCCTGATGGCTAGTGAGAAATAATCATACTTAGGGGGCGAGTGTGTGTGCCTATGATGGAGTGAGGGATTATGGTACTTAGGGGGGGTGTCACATAGAGAGAGAACAAGGACGGAGAGTGTTAGATGGGTTAATGTAGCGTGAGCGAGATATGTGTATGTGTGAACCAGGGAGATATAAAGTTTGAGATAGATAAAGGAGCCCCGATACGGCTGAGAGGTGCGTCAGACAGCTGAGAGGGGGAAAGAGATATTCCATCCGCTTGATAATGCAGTGCATTTAAATTTTGTAGTAGTCAAACTTTGGAAACTTTGACCAGGTTTAACAAATATTATTTATATCTACAATACCAAAGACACATCATACGAAACTACATCTCATGATGAATCTAATGATATATGTTTTCCGTTCTAGATGTAAATGTTTTTCTCCACGTACATGGTCAATGAGGGAGTCCTTGATTAGGGGGTGTCCGGATGACCGGACTATGACCTTTGGCCGGACTCCCGGACTATGAAGATATAAGATTGAAGACTTCGTCCCATGTCCAGATGGGACATTCCTTGGCGTGGAAGGCAAGCTTGGCGATACGGATATGTAGATCTCCTCCCATTGTAACCGACTCTGTGTAACCCTAGCCCCCTCCGGTGTCTATATAAACCGGAGAGTTTTAGTCCGTAGGACGAACAACAATCATACCATAGGCTAGCTTCTAGGGTTTAGCCTCTCTGATCTCGTGGTAGATCTACTCTTGTACTACCCATATCATCAATATTAATCAAGCAGGAGTAGGGTTTTACCTCCGTCGAGAGGGCCCGAACCTGGGTAAAAACATCGTGTCCCTCGTATCCTGTTACCATCCGCTTAGACGCACAGTTCGGGACCCCCTACCTGAGATCCGCCGGTTTTGACACTGACATTGGTGCTTTCATTGAGAGTTCCTTTGTGTCGTCATCTTTAGGGCCGATGGCTCCTCCGATCATCAACAACAATGCGGTCCAGGGTGAGACTTTTCTCCCTGGACAGATCTTCGTATTCGGCGGCTTTGCACTGCGGGCCAATTCGCTTGGCCGTCTGGAGCAGATCGAAAGCTACGCCCCTGGCCATCAGGTCAGATTTGGAAGCTTGAACTACACGGCCGACATCCGCGGAGACTTGATATTCGATGGATTCGAGCCACGGCCGGGCGCGCCGCACTGTCGTGATGGGCATGATATAGCTCTGCCGCCGAACAGTGCCCTGGAGGCCGCCCCGGTGTCCGCTCCGACCCTTAGTTTGGAGCCGACTGCGCCAATCGAGGACGGATGGCTAGACACCGCCTCGGGGGCTGCAACCTTTGCAGCGATCGAGCCAAACACCAGCCTTGTCCTTTGCGAAGCTCGTGACTCCAAGGTGCCGGACTCCTATCCGGACTCTGAACCTTCCGCGCCCCTACCAATCGAACCTGGTTGGGCGTCGATCATGGAGTTTGCCGCCGCGGACATCTTTCAGCACTCGCCCTTTGGCGACATTCTGAATTCACTAAAGTCTCTCTCTTTATCAGGAGAGCCCTGGCCGGACTATGGTCAGCAAGGTTGGGATGCGGACGACGGAGAAATTCAAAGCCCACCCACTGCCCACTTAAAAGCCACTGTCGATGATTTAACCGACATGCTCGATTTAGACTCCGAAGACATCGATGGTATGGACGACGATGCAGGAGACGAACAGGAATCAGCGCCTATAGAGCACTGGACAACCACCTCATCTCGCGATGTATACATGGTGGACACACATAAAAGAAATGACGAGGAGGAACAAAGGGACGCAACGAGGGATCGTTCCCTCAAAAAGCAATCAAAGCGGCGGCATAAGCACCGCGCCAAACCCCACCTCGACAGAGACCCAACCAACGAGCAGGGCGAACCGGCGGACGACGAACATGCCATCGAGCAACCATCCGAACAGGGCAATTCAGGTAAACAAACCGAACAACCCGTCCCCGGTGAAGATAATAGTCCGGATGACCTCACGCCGGACAAGTTGTTGGAGCAGAATAACCTCCACAAAAGGCTCGTCGCCACTGCGTGTAGCCTGAAAAAGCAGAAGCGGAAGCTCAAAACAGAGGAAGATGCACCCAGAATTAGATGGGGCAAAGTACTCAACACTGCAAACAAGTACGGCGACAATCGTCACACAAAGATCTATCCGAAGCGGAAATTACTGCCGGAATTTGATGAGGAGGCCTTAGAGCCCCCGCAATCAAAAAATAAAAAAGATACCTGGTTGGATAAACAACCCCATGACCAACATAGAGCGGCAAGGGGTGCCGCACTCAAGCCAGCACGCGATCCGCGCAAGGATTCGCATCAAAAAGACTTCCCAGCCAGATCTATCTACGGGCCATCGATGAGTCGCACACCCCCTCTGTTTCATCGATGAGGTGCTGGACCATGAATTTCCAGTGGGATTCAAGCCCGTAAAGATAGAGGCATACAGCGGAACAACAGACCCTAGAGTATAGATTGAGGACTATATCCTCCACATACACATGGCTATAGGCGATGACCTCCACGCCATAAAATACTTACCCCTCAAGCTCAAAGGGCCAGCCCGGCATTGGCTTAAAAGCCTTCCCGAAAACACCATCGGAAGTTGGGAATAGCTCGAGGATGCTTTTCTGGAAAATTTTCAAGGGACATATGTCCGACCTCCGGATGCAGACAATCTAAGTCATATAACTCAACAACCCGGAGAGTCAGCCCGGAAACTCTGGAGCAGATTTCTTACTAAAAAGAACCAGATAGTCGACTGTCCGGACGCCGAAGCCTTAGCAGCTTTCAAACACAGCGTTCTAGACGAATGGCTCGCCAGACACCTCGGCCAAGAAAAGCCAAGAACAATGGCCGCATTAACAACCCTCATGACCCGCTTTTGCGCCTGAGAGGATAGCTGGTTGGCGAGGAGCAGCACCAGCGACCCAAGTACATCCGAAGTCAGGGATGGAAACGGGAAACCACGACGTAGCAAGGACCAACGCCGAACCAAGGGAAACAGCCTGAAGAGCGCGGCGGTCAATGCTGGATTCAAAAGCTCTCGGCAGAATCAGAAAAAGCTGCCCCTCAAGGATAGCAGGGATGAGCTATCTAACTTAAACAACATCTTGGACAAAACATGCCAAATCCATAGTACTCCCGGGAAGCCTGCAAATCATACCCACAGAAGTTGTTGGGTCTTCAAGCAATCCGGCAAACATAACGCTGAACACAAGGGACTTGACATACCAAGCGAGGACGATGACGAACCCCACAAGCAGAGCACCAGAGAACAAAATTAGTTCCCACAAGAAGTCAAAACAGTAAACTCACTTCATGTGACAAAAGGGAAATACAGAGTGGCACCTATGGAGATACGCGCCATGCGGCCTGTCCCAGAGGAGTCCTGCCACTGGTTGTTACAACCAATCACCTTCGACCATCAGGATTACTCTAGAAGTATCTGGAACGCAGGCTGGACTGCCTTGGTCTTAGACCCGATAATTGACGGACTCCACGTCACACAAGTCCTAATGGACGGCGGCAGTGATCTAAACCTGCTATACCAGGACACAGTCCGCAAAATGGGGATAAACCCAACAAAACTTCGCCATGGCAACACTTCCTTTCAAGGGGTAATGCCAGGCCTAGATACCCATTGTACAGGTTCTCTCCTGTTGGAAGTTAGGTTCGTCTTCCCCGACAACTTCCGCCACGAAAAGCTAACCTTTCACATCGCCCCATATACAAGTAGCTATCAAGCACTGCTGGGACGCGAAGCTTTCGCCCGCTTTAACGCAATACCGCATTATGCATCCCTTACACTTAAAATGCCTGGTCCACGAGGCATCATTTCATTAAAGGGAAACATCGAGTGTTCCTCGAAAGCGGAAGATCGTGCGGCTGCCTTAACAGCCACACACTAAACCAGCTTTACTAGTCAAAGAACCCGAACAGGTCGTTCAGACCTCGGTCATGGCTAGACGAGTCCGGCGTAAACATACAAAGGCCTGCTAGCCGCACACCCCTGTACAAAGGGCTCCGCGCGTATACAACAAGAGACAATAAAGCTCAATTCTACCCATTTTCCGAATTATACTTTGTTTATTTAATATAACATAAATTTTCGCACGATTGTTTTTCAACTAAGTTCCTCTCTTTTACAGATGAGCACCGTGCTACACCCGTCCAGGACACGGCACAACGGAGACACAGGCACAGACATGCAGTAGGGACCCGTTCCAAGGATTCTTTTCAGATTAAGACCCTGTCTAAACCTTTTTTACTGTCTCTTGTTGATAACATCCCCCGGTTTCTTTCCCTAACCGAGGAGGAGGCTGGCGTCTTGGCTTTTGGCCACGTCAGAATTTAGCGCGTACCTGGACACCAGGGGCTTCTTACCAAGGGCGTTGTTCAGCCCGTTCCCATAAAGACCGAATACCTTAGGGAGTGTTCGGCGTCGTTAGTTTGGCCTTATATGCATCAGCTCCAAATCATGTCTTTGGTCAAATGTTGGGTCTGCCCGGCTCCTGTGTTTTGCTGCCTTACGTTCCGCTCTATCGGCTAAGGCGGCACCAGGAGAACTACTGCGATTGTGCCCCGGTTCGGCCAGGCGAGCACCTCAGTAGAGAAAACTGACTGTCATGATATAGCGTGAGACTGGTCAACCACTTGATGACCCACCGGAATCTTTAGGATTCCTCCGCATTAACGAAGGGCCGTTTCCCGGTCAGGCACACACGCGCCCCGAATTCGGGTGAGCGCGGTGCCCCTAGGGGCCATATAGTAGCCCCACTGTCAAACTCCTATGGCTAAGTGAAAGTGATAAAGCATTATAGTCCGGTTGCCTAGTTCGCTGCGCTATCACCTCCTTTATAGGACCAAGACGTTGGATTAAGTGTGAAAATGCGCCTTTTGCGAACACCCCCGCATTATATGCGTGGGGGCTGAAGCCGAAGACTGCCATCTTTCAGGTTATATACACATATACATTAACGGCCACACAAGAGGTATTCTAATTCCTGAAAGCACAAGTATAAAAAGCTTTTATATTCCATCAAAACATTGTTTTACAATAATACATGTTATTCGAACATAACATCCTTCGAGCACTGCATCTCTATTAAACGAGCGCCCGGCAGAACTTCCTGAAAATAGTGCTCGGCAGGTACTCGGCTTTCGTTCGAATCTTGGGATGCAACAGCATTGGCCTCCATATCCGCCCAGTATGTCTTGACACGGGCAAGAGCCATCTGTGCACCCTCTATGCACGCCGGCCTCTTCATTGCATTAATATGCGGCACCGCACCAAGGAACTGCTGCACCAAGCTAAAATAACTCTTTGGCTTGGGCCTTTTCGGCCACAGATGACTCATGACATGATTCATGGCGAGTCCGGATAACCTATTCAGCTCCGCCCATGCAGCCAAACGATCGGATACTGAAAGTGGTCGCTCTGGATTATGGAACTGCGACCAAAAAAGCCTCTCCACTTCATGGTCATTTTGATCATGGAAGTGTTCGGCCGCGTCCGCAGCACTCGCCGCCAAGTCCAGGTAAGTGTTCGCCGCACTCCACTTCCGGTCCAACGGAGCATATTTAGGATCCCCGAACTTCATCCGCAGCATATAGGGCTTTCCAGCCGTGATATCTCCGGCCTGACGTAGCTCCTCCTTCATAGCTCTCATCACAGAGTGAGTGTCCTTGGCCTCGGTAGTGACCTTCTCTAGGTCCTTCTGTGCGACCCGATCTTCTTTTTCAAGAAGCTGGCAGCGGTTGGCAGCATTCTTCAACTTCTCAGCCATCTCGGCCATTTCCTTCTTGCTTTGGCAGTGAGCAGCCTGTTCGGCTTTCAGCTCTTCAGCCGCCTTTAAGGCAGCCGCATCACTTTTCCTGGCCTGCTCCTTGGCTCGGGCAAGTTCCGCTTGAAGGTTCTCCATGGCAGCGGCACCATCTGCATCAAGCATATATGTTGTGAAGTGCGGGCATCCAGCTCCTCTTACCAGGTGTCTTCGGAGAAATTGTATACCTTGTGCCTCGTCAAGCCGCTTGTTGATAAGCGTGATGTCGACATCTGCCACGTCAAGTCGCCGCTATAGTTCGGCAAATTCATTAGTCCGGCCAGCCACCGGACACTTCGCCACCTACATAGTAAAGGCGTCGTATTATACCTGGGATTATGATCCTCGGCGCACCGTCCTTTTTGACAACGCATTGAGTCTTAGGGGCTACTATCTGTATAGGGCGCATCTTATATATGCGGATCTGTCAAAAGGTACATCGTTTCACGTACCTCAAAACCTGTCAGTAAACTCCTGACGGCCTCATATAACCCGCTCTCCGTGGATGAAATCCTTCTAATCACCATATCCAGCAACGCACGGTGTTCTTCTGAGATAGACGCTCGCCCGAGCAGATCCCTCAGCTCCTCCGACTGTGCACCGGACGGTGCCGGACTCGTCCGATGGCCTTCTTCAAAGGCCAGACACGGAGGGCCTTGGGGGGCTATACGACTACCTTCCGGCCCTGCCGGATTCGGTGAAACCCTCCGTGACGACACCTCAGGGTCGCCCGCCTCGCAAGGCGGTACGGCAGGGGGAGGCGTTCCGCTCTCCATCATCTCCGGACGGAGATCCCCTGAAGATGAGCTCTGCTGAGAAGGGTGGAGATCCGAACTACAAGGTAAAATTTCGGTTATCTTCCTCAGAAATAGAACGGGGATGTCTCTTATTTTTAACCCCCCTTTCTCTAGTTACGGCTCAGTGGAGAGATGATCCCCTTCGGGAAGCAATGCGGCCGGGGCACCTCCCGGCGCCGGACCCTCTGACGAAGGTTTCTTCCCCTGCTTTGAGGCCATAGCCTCCGGGTCTTCAGAGGCGGTCCTCTTTTTCCCCTGGATGGAGGAATTCTCGATTCCTCCTTCCCTGACAGCCTCCTTCAGGGAGGCGGTAGCTTCCTTGTTCCCCTCTTTGCCTTCTTCCAAAGGCGCAACCTCCAGCATCCTGGTTAACACGGGATCCGGCGTAGTCTCGGGGAGGGGAGCCGGACACGTGATTAATTTTGCTTTCGCTATCCACTCCTGTTTAAAGGACAACTCTTTTAAGGGCAATTTTATGATAAATATACGGATAGTGTGTCCGGGTACAGGGCTACTTACTGGAGTAACCGGGCGATTGCAGCTCAGACCTGCGTCCTCCGACGAGTCTGGACACATTGCTTGTGATCCGAAGAACAATTTGTACATCTCCACGGGCGTCGTGCCCATAAAATGTTGGAGAGCTCGTGGCCCTTCCGGATTAAACTCCCACGGGTAGAGGAGACGGCGTTTGCAGGGCAGGATGCGACGAATCAGCATAACCTGCGTCAATACGGCCATATTGATATCTCTTTCCAAGAGATCTCGAACGCGGCCCTACAACAAGGGCACGACCTTGAACGGCCCCCAGTTGAGCCCTTCATTGACCCATGACGCCAGCTGTGGTGGGGGACCCGAGCGAAAGGTAGGAGGCGCCACCCATTTGGTGTCCCTGGGAGCTGTGATGTAGAACCACTCTCGTTGCCATGAGCCGGACTCTTCTTGAAAAGAGCCCTCGGGCCATGGAGTGTCAGCAATCTTGCTTATAACAGCGCCTCCGCACTCCGCGTGCTGCCCCTCGATCATCTTCGGCTCTACCTTGAAGGTCTTAAGCCACAATCCAAAGTGAGGAGTAATATGGAGGAAGGCCTCGCACACGACAATGAACAATGAGATATGGAGGATGGACTCTGGAGCTAAGTCGTGAAATTCCAGCCCATAGTAAAACATGAGCCCCCTCACGAAGGGGTCAATCGGGAAGCCTAGCCCCCGAAGGAAGTGAGACGCGAACACCATGCTCTCACCGGGCTTGGGAGTGGGAATAACCTGCCCTTGAGCAGGCAGCCTATGCAAGATTTCGCCAGTTAGATACCTGGCGTCTCTTAACTTTAACACGTCTTCTTCCGTGACGGAGGAGGGCATCCACCGGCCTTGAAGGTCGGAGCCGGACATCATTGAAGGTCCGGAGCGCCTGAATCTGGAGCTTTGGGTGTTGGAACTCAGGGCGAGAGGCGGATTTGATTGAGATAGAAAGAAAGGAGTCGAGCCTTGGTCTCTTTATAAAGGGGTTGAATACCATGAGCCCTCCCCGTGACCGTTTGGGATTCGCCTTCGTTTGAGAAGACCTACCAACAGGCACGATTGGGTTACCCACGCCCGTATTGATGAGAATCCTGGAATAAGGGGACACGATCTCTGCTTCGACAAGATGTGCCAAGGAAACTGCCTCGCTAAACGCGCTAAGGTGGGACAGCAAAACGATTCGAATAAAGGCTTGGCCATGGCATGATGTCACGCTGCGGAATACGTTAGCAGATTAGATTTGTACATATATTATTCTCTCTACGGTGGTATGTGGAACTTATTTTGCAGAGCCGGACACTATCCTTGTGTTCAAACATCTTCTATGAAGTATTCGGAGGAGGAACACGCCTTGCAATGCCGAAGACAATTTGCGCGCCGGACTCGTCTTCATTGAAGCCTGGTTCAGGGGCTACTGAGGGAGTCCCGGATTAGGGGGTGTCCGGATGACCGGACTATGACCTTTGGCCGGACTCCCGGACTATGAAGATACAAGATTGAAGACTTTGTCCCGTGTCCGGATGGGACATTCCTTGGCGTGGAAGGCAAGCTTGGCGATACGGATATGTAGATCTCCTCCCATTGTAACCGACTCTGTGTAACCCTAGCCCTCTCCGGTGTCTATATAAACCGGAGGGTTTTAGTCCGTAGGACGAACAACAATCATACCATAGGCTAGCTTCTAGGGTTTAGCCTCTCTGATCTCATGGTAGATCCACTCTTGTACTACCCATATCATCAACATTAATCAAGCAGGAGTAGGGTTTTACCTCCATCGAGAGGGCCCGAACCTGGGTAAAAACATCGTGTCCCTCATCTCCTATTACCATCCACCTAGACGCACAGTTCGGGACCCCCTACCCGAGATCCGCCGGTTTTGACATCGACAGTCAAACTTTGTGATGTTTGACTTTTCAATAGATCTATATGCTATGGACCGAAGAGAGTGCCTAAGTTGAGAGAGATCAAGTGTGTGTGAAGGAGAATGAGTGAGTGTGTAAAAAGAGTGTGTGTGTGTGTGTGTGAAAGAGAAAGGGACAAATAAATTAGAGAGAGAGAGTGTTTGTGTGTGTGTTCGTTTCTTATGCAAACATATCACGCGTGCATCTCCGAGATAGAAAAGCGAGGTGAGGAGATACATGAAGATAGCTAGTGTGTGATTGTTTGCAACAGAGAGAGACACCCCTATAGCACATGTCCAATAGAGGTCTGGCCAACAAGGGACAAAGTTCTAGAGGGATGCATGGAGAAGATGGATGCATGGGGAGGGAGAGAGGGTGTGTTTGTGATAGAGAGATCCCTCAAGATCGTGAGGGGACTATATGGGTGGGACATCGAGGGACGAGGTGTGTGTGTCATAGAAAGCTTCCCCAGGATAAATCGAGATAGACCATGCACATGTTTGTGATGGAGACTAAGAATTAGCCAGTAATATACATATAGGGGGGCAGTGTGTGCCTACAGTTGAGTGAGAGACCATCATACTTGGCTAGGCGTGAGATTGTGTGTGTGGCGTGTGAGATGGAGAGAGAACAAGGGAGAGAGAGACTTTTAGATGGGTCTATCGAGTGCGAGTAAGATATGCATGTGTATGTGTGACTAGTGATGACCCACAAGTAAAGGGGGTGAATTGTATCCTTTTCAATAAGTAAGAGTGTCGAACCCAACGAGGAGCAGAAGGAAATGACAAGTGGTTTTCAGGAAGGTAATGTCTGCAAGTGCTAAAATTGTAAGTAACAGAGTAGTTTGATAGCAAGATAATTTGTAACGAGCAAGTAATGGTAGTAGTAAAAAAAGTGCAGCAAGGTAGCCCAATCCTTTTGAAGCAAAGGACAGGCCAAAACGGTCTCTTATGATAAGCAAAGTGTTCCTGAGGGTACACGGGAATTTCATCTAGTCACTTTCATCATGTTGGTTCGATTCGTGTTCGCTACCTTGATAATTTGGTATGTGGGTGGACCGGTGCTTAGGTGTTGTTCTTACTTGAACAAACCTCCTACTTATGATTAACCCCCTCGCAAGCATCCGCAACTATGAGAAAAGTATTAAGAATAAATTCTAACCATAGCATTAAACTTTTGGATCCAATAGGTTCCTTACGGAATAGCGCATAAACTACGGTTTAAGCTTATATCACTATTGCAACCCATCATCTAATAACTACTCCACCATGCCTTCCCTTAGGCCCAAATATGGTGAAATGTCATGTAGTCGAAGTTCACATGACACCACTAAGGGAATCACAACATACATATCATCAAAATATCAAACACATATCAAGTTCACATAATAACTTGCAACATGATTTCTCCCGTGACCTCAAGAACAAAAGGAACTACTCATAAATGATAATCATGCTCAAGATTAGAGGGGTATTAAATAGCATAATGGATCTGAACATATAATCTTCCACCAAATAAACCATATAGTAATCAACTACAAGATGTAATCAACACTACTAGTCACCCACAAGCACCAATATGTAGTTCCAGTACAAAGATTGAACACAAGAGATGAACTAGGGTTTGAGAGGAGATATTGTTGTTGAAGATTTTGATGGAGATATCCCTCCCCAAGATGGGATTGTTGTTGATGATGATGATGATGATGATTTCCCCCTTCGAGGGGGAAGTTCCCCCGGCAGAATCACTCCACCGAAGGGCAAAAGTGATCCTACCCAGGTTCCGCCTCGAGACGGTGGCGCTTCATCCCAAAGTCCTCTCCTTATTTTTTTTCTAGGTCAAAATGACTTATATACCAAAAGAGGGGCACCGGAGGTGGGCCTGGGTGAGCACAACCCACCAGGGTGCGACTGGGCTCCCTGGTGTGCCTAGGTGGGTTGTGCCCACCTGGTGGGCCCCCTCTGGTACTTACTGACTCTAAAAATTCTTATTTCTTCCATAAAAAATCCTTGTAAAGTTTCAGCTCATTTGGAGTTGTGCAGAATAGGTAGCCTAACGTAGCTTTTCTAGGTACAGATTTCCAGCTGCCAGCATTCTCCCCCTTTGTGCATACCTTACATATTATGACAGAAAAGGCATTAGAATTACTCCAAAAAGCATTATTATGCAACAAAACAACGTAAATAACAGTAGGTAAACATGATGCAAAATGGACGTATCACCTAGGGAGATGGAGAGTTTGAGAGACAAAGAGGGAAGAGCTCCAAGACGGTAGAGTGGTGCGTGAGAGAGTTACAAGCAATGAGCCAAGGAATTTATGTCCGTACGATGAGTGCACCCAAAATATTTAGCTTGGACTAGAGAATCATGCATAGTGTGCGAGAGAGACCTATACATGGAGTGTGCATGCGAACTAGAAAGACCCCCCCCCACACACACACACACACGCACGCGCGCAAAGAATGAGGGAGATAAAGAGAGAGAGGGAGAGGGACCAACAAGGTTTGGGTTTGGATGCATGCGATATAATTGAAGATTGTCGAGGAGAGAGAGAGCAGGAGTCCGGGAGAGGGGGTCGCGTTTTATGCACCAAAGACTAATATAAACCATGTTTCGATATAAACTTGCATTCAAATATTTAAATTGGAGAACATGTTGTGTGCAATCCACACATGAACGGAGATATGCGTATCAAACAAGTTCATTAATTTGACTTTCAACATGTTCATGGAGTACTATAATACTGTACAACATGCTACCCGATTGAGGTGTTCAATTTTGGATTTAGTTCACTATTTTGACCTCGTGAACGAGCTATTTCATTAACGAGATATTTCATTTTCGGTTTGATTCCCATTTTTGAGTGGGTCAACTATTTGTCATATAGTAAATCGTTAGCAACGAGCATGTAAAAACACATTAGTCCCGAGCATCATCTCTCCATCTAAAAAAGATGTCGCAAGCTAATATTTCAAAATTTTATTGGAATCGACTTGGTAAGGTAGATGTGGATGCTTGTTCTCCCAAAATTTGAACGAGCTGCTAGACACCATCTGCTCGGTGGAATTCGCCCGAGCAAATAAATGGGAGACGCGAAATTACCGGCCTATGTGGGACACGCATCAATTGGCCCATTGTACATTGAGGGTAGGTCCGTAACTTCATCCAAGCACGCCTTCTCCTCGGCCGAAATAACATGTGCCGAATAATTCATAAACAATGGGTGGCAAAACACCCTCTCCTCTCCCGAAATTGCTCGTGCCGACTATTTCAAAACACGCCCTCCTCGCCCAAAATCGCTCGCGCCCACTATTTCAAAACACAGCCTCCTCGCCCGAAATTGGTCGCGCCAACTATTTCAAAACATGCCCTCCTCGTCCAAAATTTCTCGCGCCCACTATTTCAAAACACGCCCTCCTCGCCTGAAATTGCTCGTGCCCACTATTTGGGAGAAGCATTTTGACCATATCACTAAGCATTTTGAGCAAGTAAACCATTAAGCAATACCTCATCCCCTTTTAATAATATTAGCTTTCCTATGGACTAAATGTGATCTTGGATCACTTAAATAAAAATGTAGAGTCTTGAGCTTGTTGCCAATATGTGTCCTTAGCATTTTGAGGGGTCCACATCTCTACTCCATGCCATGCCAATCATTGAACTTTCTGAAATGATCATCTTGAAAGAGCATTAGTTCAATGAGCAATATGTTGTTAAGAATTACCAAAACTACCCAGGGATTAGTTGCACTTTCAATATCCCCCTTTTTGGTAATTGATGACAACATATTGATCAAAGCTTTGACAAATGATGATAAGAATGATAAACATTGTCACTTTGAGAAGTATATGATAAGCAATAGCTCCCCCTAAATTTGTGCATTATTTAAAATTTGCTTTTGAATGCAAATGCACAACCAATTAGGATCATGGGTTACTCTTCCATATCACATACATCTTGGTGGAGCGCTCAAAATGACAAAAATAGGAGCAAGCACTCATCACCAAGGCAAAGTTAATGATCATAGATAAAAGATAGATAATATCATCATCCAAGCACAAGCATTAAGCAAGATATGATCAAACACATGACCATACAAAGTATCTCACACACATAGACATAAAGTATCAACCAAGCAAGCAAAGCAAATAAGTAGCAAAAGAAGCAAAGCTTTGTCTCTCTCCGAAGCCTATGATCTATACACTTTCTCCCCCTTTGGCAACAAGTTACCAAAAAGCTTTAAGATGCATAGTGTTATGCGGCTCTCTCAGCTTGATCTTAAGGAGGTGGTGTTGAGGGGACTCCAAGGATGAAAGCATATGTTGAAGTTGATGGAGCTGGTGGAGTTGCCACTAGAGGGGCAATTGGAGCTGTGGTTGCATGTCCTGATGTTGTACCTCTAGTGTCTGGCACTGGCACTGCCGCAGACATCTGTCCCTACGCACTCTCTGGAACACTTATGCAGCTGCTTTCCCCTTCCTCTCCTCTGCTTCTTCCTGGAGTTGCTCAACTGTTGTTTGAATTTCAGTCACCTTCAAGTCAAGATCATAGAATTTGTTTCAATGAGCCTCTCCAAGCTCTCCTGGTTCCGAGTTAGGGTGGTCCATCCTTTCTCAGTTCTCAAGGTTGCTTGAATAAGATATCCAAGTTGGTCTTGGTTTGACTTGAGGAACACTAGTGAAGCTTCTTCAGCACTTGGCATCTTTGTTGCCTCCTCAGCTTTTGCCTTTTGTCTCTTCTCTTGAGTCTCTAGAGATGTTGGATCTTCAGCAGTCATGACAATAGTGCTGTCCTCAAAATCAGGCTTCAAGGGAAGGTGCTCTTTGTCAAACAACTATACTCCTTTGGGCATCTTGGAGTTAATCAACATCTATATGTGTGGAGCATACCCACATGAACTCTTCTGGTCAGCAGTTGTTCTCTTGATTGTCTCAACAGTCAAACTCATGACTTAGAATCTATGGGGCAAATCAAAGAGCTAAAGATGATTAATGGAATGGCCTCTGATCATCCTGTGATATCCTAATTTGGGCAACAAAGTGTGCCTCAAAATAGTGTTCATTGTGGCCAATCCAGACATCAAGTAATACACTGAGCCTAGCTTGTGAGTCTACAAGGCTTTGTCAGGTATCTCCTTGTACATATTGGCCATGGAGTTGTGATCCTTCTTCTTCTCAGCAAAGACATCAATGTCTTTCTCAGCTTCTTTGGGGGCTTTTATGAGCTTGGCCCAGTCATCAACAGTAGATTGGTACCTTGTACCTTCAGACATCCACACAATCTTTCCATCAGGATAAAAATGAGATGTTGAGTAAAATTGCATATTGAGCTCATCATTCCACTTGGTCAACTTGTGACCCACAAACTTGTCAACTCCATTGAGCTTGAAGCTATCATGCACTCCCTGAAAGTGATCTTCATTTTCATCAACCCACTTGATATCACAGGCTATGGGCTTCTTGTCAAGCAGCACTGTCTCATAGAAATCTTGATATTCTTTGGTACGGAACCTATAGTCCACAACATTCCTTCTCCTCACAGCATATGGACCTGCACCCTTTCTCTCTTTCATATTTTTTGCCACTTGATGATTGTCATCATGGTCTGGTATCTTTGGCTTGAGTTTCCTGAGCACTTGGGCTTCATCATCTTCTTCTTCAACTTCAAGCACCGGGCCTTGTTCTTATCTGCAGCAGGAATGTTCCTGGTGCTTCTCTCGGGTGCAGTCTTGGAGGCTTGAGCTAGAGCTTTGGGGCTGTCTTGGGCTTTGAAGGTGTGGCCCCAGACTTGATGGCATCCCCTGTCAGCTTTTGTGACTTGGGAGGAGGTGCAACATCTTCTTCTTCCTCCTCTCATGCAGAATCTCTCCTCATTGAAGGATTTCCATGCACTCTTGCAACTATTTTCCTCACCATTTGTTTTCTCTTCTTGCCATCTCCATCTTCTTCGGCCTCAAGAGTGAATTCCACTGTCTCTTGTGTTGATGCCATGGCCTTTGACATAGGCACTCTCTTGGCAGGTGCTTTCTTGTGCTGACCTGGCTTGGTGGGGGTAGCAGCATCATACTCTTTCTTGAGAACCTTTTTCTTTGAGCTGACTTTTTCAACCTCAAAGTCCTCATCCTTAGAATCTGAAGTTTTGTTCTTCCTCTGCCTAGTTTGCACCTTAGGAAGGTTTCTTGGTGTGCTCCTGCTACCCTCATCATAGCTTCCAGAGGGACTAGTGCCCTCACTCAGCTCCATCCGCTCCTCAGACTTGTCCTGGCTGTCACTCTAATCAGACATACTGCAGTACAAACTGAGAGCTGACCCTGTGAATAGTTGTAGATGAGATAGAGTAGATGAGCATCACAAAGTGCAGAGTTTTTGCAAAAGAATAAGTCAAAAACTTAGTTCTAGTTTTCCACAGGAAGCATTCCAGAGCTACCGATTTGTCAAACTCGGTGACACCGAAGCAACTTTGGAGTCTAAACTAGTGGAGTCTGTCAGACCGAGACACAGTTTGGTGACTCCGAGTTTGCTAGGGTTTCACAAAGTCATGAACTCGGTCACACTGATTTGCAATTTTCGGCCAGACCGAAAATCACATGTGCAATGGCCTAAGCCAAATCGGTGAGACTGATTTCTACAATTCGGTCCGTCCGAGATGAGTTCGGCGGAACCCTAACCCTAAATTTTTGAATCAAAACTAATCTAAGGGATGTTTTTGGTGGATACATTGATCTCATACTTGGAAAGAAACATGGCATTGTCTTTGTGCTAAGAATCAGAGTTAAAATAATGCACAAAGTGTCGAACTCATACCCTAACTTGGCGGTGAGCTCGTTACGGCGGCAACGGTTGTGAAGATTTTCGTTGACGGCAGCGAAGACTAGAGGTGGGAGGTCGCTTGCAACGAGAGGATGATCCGAAGACCCGAGGGGGCTGTCGGTGTCAAAACCGGCGGATCTCGGGTAGGGGGTCATGAACTGTGTGTCTAAGGCTAATGGTAACAGGAGGCAGGGGACACGATGTTTACCCAGGTTCGGGCCCTCTCTATGGAGGTAATACCCTACTTCCTGCTTGATTGATCTAGATGATATGAGTATTACAAGAGTTGATCTACCACGAGATCGTAGAGGCTAAACCCTAGAAGCTAGCTTATGATTATGATTGTTCCTGTCCTATGAACTAAACCCTCCGGTTTATATAGACACCAGGGGCTAGGGTTACACAAAGTCGGTTACAGAGAAGGAGATCTACACATCTGAATCGCCATGCTTGCCTTCCACGCAAAGGAGAGTCCCACCAGGACACGGGACGAAGTCTTCAATCTTGTATCTTCATAGTCCAACAGTCCGGCATAAGCATATAGTCCGGCTGTCCGAGGATCCCCTAACCAGGACTGCCTCAGTAGCCCCTGAACCAGGCTTCAATGACGATGAGTCTAGCGCACAGATTGTCTTCAGCATTGCAAGGTGGGTTCCATCTCCGAATACTCCAAGGTAGATTTTGAACACATGAATCGTGTCCGACTCTGCAAAACAAATTCCACATACCACCGTAGAGAGCACAATATTCAACAGGTCTAATCTGCTGACACCCTTCCATAGCGTGAAACCACGCCATGGCCTGGTCATTATACGAACCGTATTTTCCCAGGCTGCTACTGCACGTACTGCGAGGCAGTTTTATTGGCACGTCTTGTCGAAGCAGAGATCGTGTCCCCTTATCACGCGATTCTCATCAATACGGGTGTGGGTAACCCAACCGCGCCATCGATACGGCGCTTGGGGAATAAGCGAGTTTACATGGCAAGTGGGGAGGCGCACAGTTTCTACCACCTTTATAAAGAGATCAGGATTCCCCCTTTTCACCCACGCCTTCTTCTTCTTGTGCTCATCCATTCCCTCTCGCTCGAGCTCTAGCGTCCAAGCCCTCACCTTCTAAGCAAAGTCATTCAAGCATGTCCGGAGCAGGAGTCAAGTGGATGGCTTCTTCCGTCACGGAGGAGGACATAACGGAGCTACGGGAGGCCGGATACCTAGCCGCAAACATCACGCACAGGCTTCCGTCCGAGGGGCAGATCATCCCCACCCCGAAACCTCAGGAGAGGGTAGTGTTCCTCTCTCATTTCTTCCGTGGACTGGGATTTCCCATCCACCCATTCGTCCGTGGGCTTATGTTTTACTACGGGCTCGACTTTCATGATTTGGCCCCCAACTTCAACCTCAACATCTCTGCGTTCATCGTCGTGTGTGAGGCTTTCCTCCGTATCCCGCCCCACTTCGGCCTATGGTTGAAGACCTTCAAAGTGAAGCCAAAGGTGGTGGGCGGCCAGCAAGTGGAGTGCGGGGGCGCCATGGTGGGAAAGATGCCCATTGTCACTTGGCCCGAGGGCTCTTTCGTGCAGACCATAAAGGGGTGGCAATCGGGATGGTTCTACATCACCGAGCCGCGCAATGCCAACTGGGCGGCGGCCCCCGAATTTCGGTCTGGCGTCCCCATGCGGTACACCTCCTCGAAACAGAAGGGCTTAGTCCGGGGGTCTATGGCAGAGCTGTCCGGACTTCAGAACTGTGTCCGGAACATGATAAGCAAGAAGATCAAGCTCGTCAACATAGTACAGGTTATGCTCTTCCGCCGGATCCTTCCATGCCAACGACGGGTTTACAATCTGTGGGAGTTCGACCCGGCCAAACACCAGACACTATGAGAGCTCTTTGGCACGATGCACGAAGACGTCTGGAAATTGCTGTTCAAGACCAACGAGGTGCCACCACCCATAACCGAAGATCACGGACTCAGCGTCAAGTGCCCCCCAATCCGGTAAGTTTATGTGTTTCACAAGACGTGCTTTTCATCAGCACATCTGAAGGAGGATCCTAAGCCTTTTACGTTGTTTCTGCATGATTGGGTAGCAGTGGCGGAGCGGATCGACTGCCTGGCTCCATTATCGGAAGATCCGGAATTGGAGCTTCTAAGGAGGATGTTGTTTCCGGCGCCCTATGAGGTGCCAGAGAAGAAAGCCAAGAAGACGGCCGCGGGGACCAGGAAAGGTCTCCGGTGCAAGGTTGTATCGGACTCGTCGTCCGACGACACCGAGACGCACTCCTCCCATGAAGACGGGGAGGAGGAAGAAGAAATCCCCCCTCCCCCAACCGGGGGAGAGAAGAAGAGAAAGGCCTCCCCACAGGGGGAGGCCAGGATGCCTAAGAAGGGAAATACTTCCCTTCCGGACCACTCCACCACGGACGCCTACAGTGACGAGGAGTGGTTGCCCAGGGACAAGCCCCTAGCGAAGTTGTAAGTATTCGTACTCCATAGTACTTTTAGTGTGTTTAGCTTCGTTGCTTCTTATAATACCGAACACGCATATGCAGTCTGGCCAAGTCCCACATCGAGGTATCCTCTTCGGAGGAGTCCCTGGACCCGTCGGTGATGAACAGCGTGTCACTCTTGACGGCCTCCTCCCCCAGGCCTACAGGCGACACTGAAGTGTTGTCCCAGAGGATGTCGGACCAGGGGGAGAAATTTCTGGAGACGCCCCAAGGCGATATCCCAGCCGCCGGACACATCGGGGGAGACCCCCGTGGACTCTAATAACGGGGGCCGCGGTGAATTTGGCCCCCAGCCGAACACGGCTCCGGAACCCCCGGTGGTTTCGGACTCAGGTAGGCAGCCCCTCGCTAAGAAGGGTTAGCCACCTGTACCGATGACCTCTGCCCATCCAGAGGCATCGGATAACTTGCTGGAAGCGCTTCGCGGTGCTTCCATTGAGGACGAACACCGTACTCTTATGAGTGCGGTGATTGGGAAGGTCTGGTCCGCCAAAAATGGATTAACCGAAGCCTGCGCCAGCCTCCTAACAAGCTTTGAGGTAAGTAGCAAAAGAGTAAGAAAATATCACATTATAGACAGTAGCCCCTGATACTCTGTTCGGTGTTCGGAAAGAAAAGCCAAACAGAGGGTCAACTGATATCCGCAGGAGTCTGACAGAAAATGTATATGTGAATAAGCAGGTGTTGTTGCTAGCTGCTGCCGCTCATACTACAGAGGTCTTCGGACTGAGGCGGGACCTGGAGCAAGCCGAAGGAGAGGTCAGCCTCGCGAAGAGGCGGCTCGAGGAGAACACAGGTACATAGTGCCTTGTCTATATACTTATTAGTAATAATTGGTTCATGCCGACGAAAGCGCTGTGAACTGTTGTAGGGGCCAAGACTGAGGTGGCGACCCTGAAGAAGGCGTTAGCCTAGGCCGGAGACAAAGCGGCCAAGGAACGCGCCGCATGCGAGAAGCATGAGTCCCGGGTCGGCGAGGTGCATCAAGAGCTCCAGGATGCCGTCCAGAAGTGTGAATTCTTGGAGCGTGACTCGAAGACTAAAGAGTCTGAGCTTGCCAAGGCCCTTCAGATCACACAAGGCACCCGAGCCGAAGCCTAGAGAGACCTCCAGGAAATCCAGGAAGCCCAAAAGATTGTGGTGGGTAAGGCATTAGTTATGCAAAGCAAGCACGTGAAGGAAACATTCTTTCTACTTACCCAAATTCAAAGTTCTCCAGGAGCATTTGCGGATTTGCCGCATAGCATAGCGGACGCCGCGGAGTTCTACCGAGCCTAAGAAGGGAGCTCGACAGAGAAGTTGTTCTGGTCCCAGTCCCTTGGGCCAGAGCATCCGCGGCCCTTGAGCGACCAGCTGAAGCAGTTGGTCGAACTGCACAAGGCGGCCGAACTGGCCATGAAGGACCTTATAGTCAGGTTGTGGCCGGCCGAGCCCCTGCCTAACAGTTACTTCGGACTTGTTAAGCGGCTTGTAAGTGCCTGCCCACGACTTGACGTCGTAAAGCGGTCGATGTGCATTGAGGGTGCGTGAATGGTGTTTGCCCATGCGAAGATGCACTAGGCCAAGATGAATGCCAAGACGCTGATGACCGAGGGACCGCCAGAGGGCAAGGAGCACTGTCGTCCCAAGATGTATTATGATGGAGTCCTGGAGGGAGCCCGCATTGTGGCAGAGCAATGTGCGAAGGATTTAATCTTTGAATGAATACATTCATTTTATCCTATCTTGTAATATAAAACAAGTTCTTGTGCAATATGTATTGCATCTTTATTTAAAATTATCTCTCCTGTACAGCCGCTTATAAAATCTGAGAGTTGGCCAGTCATTGGCTTCTGCCCCCGTGTAACTAGTACCGGGGTGTTCGGGATAAATATAAGTACTCTTTATCCAAATTTTCGACCCTTTAAGGAGGTGTTTAGCACAGCGAACAAGGCAATCAGACTATATAGCTTTATCTCTCTCACTTAGCCATAGAAGTTCTATAATTTTAAATTTCGGCGTAGCCCCTGGTATTTGGAAGGCCGAACTTGGGGTGCTATACACGCCTAAATCGGACAAAGACCGATTCCTCGCCTGAAGCAGAAAAAATATTTAAGGATCTGAAACCTCTCGAACAGCGACCAGCTCTCACCGTATCATGACAGTCAGTTTTCGGTTTTCTCTACTAAGGTGCTCGTCCGGACGAACCGGGACACAATCGCAGTAGTTCTCCCTGTGTCACCTTAGCCGATATAGCGGAACGTAAGGTGTCAAAACATGGGAGCCGGGCAAACGCAACTATTGACCCAACACATGATTCGGAGCTGATGCATATAGTTCTATAAGTTCGGGGTGCCGCACTGTTGAAAGTGTTTGGACTTTCCTGTCGTGTTATGGGTTACACTTAAGCCCCTGGCGAACTAAGTCGTACCAACGTGTACGTGTGCAAATTGTAATAAATAAACAGTCAAGGAAAAAGATAAATAAATCTAATAATAAGCTGACACTATCCATTATTTTCCATTGTTGTTTGAATAGTATGTTGAAGCGTACGTATACAAGTAGTGTGATAAGCAGAATAGGACTATTTGACATGTCCTAACCAAGAGTGAGCTGCGTACGGGTATGTAAAACAGGTATAACGATCGTTATAAGAGACCACCTGGGGATTCCCTTGTACGTCAAAGCTCCTTGCCTCGTTGGTGTCTCTGTCCCGTGCTGGGTCCAATAACCGGACTATCAGAAGAGCCTCCAGAAAATAGGGACCTGGAAGAAAGAAAAGGGGTGAAGGTATGCGGATCCTGGAGCGGTTGAGCCGCGTTGTGGACCGCATTGTCGCCGTGCCTCCGCCTGTGCCCATGGTATTTTAAGTGTGTAGTTATGTACGCGTGGCAGAAATTTCGCCGTTTGACTGGGATCGGGACGGAGGCCGAATTGCTAGGCGAGCTCTAGTCGAGTCGGACGATCTTGTTGCAGAGTACTTCGGACTCGCTTAGCGGTGTCCGCGGGCTTCATTGCCGAATTGGAGACCTGCCTAAGAAGGTTGCTCTGTACTTCTGCTGCGAGCGCCGCCATTTGCTCCTCCGTACGGAGGGAGCGCTCTATGTTTCCATTGACTGTTATAACCCCGCGAGGTCCTGGCATTTTGAGCTTGAGGTAGGCATAATGTGGCACCGCGTTGAATTTGGCGAATGTGGTTCGTCCGAGCAGTGCGCGATAGCCACTGCGGAAGGGGACAATATCGAAGATTAACTCCTCGCTTCGGAAGTTGTCCGGAGATCCGAACACCACTTCCAGTGTGATTGAGCCTGTGCAACAGGCCTTTACACCTGGTATGACACCTTTAAAGGTGGTTTTGGTGGGTTTGATCCTTGAGGGATCGATGCCCATTTTGCGCATTGTATCCTGATAGAGCAGTTTCAGGCTGCTGCCACCGTCCATAAGGACTCGAGTAAGGTGGAATCCGTTAATGATGGGGTCGAGGACCAACACGACCGAACCGCCATGACGGATACTAGTCGGGTGGTCCCTGCGATCGAAGGTGATCGGGCAATAGGACCATGGGTTAAACTTTGGGGCGACTGGCTCCATCGCATAGACGTCCCTTAGAGCACGCTTCCGCTCTCTTGGGAATATGGGTTGTGTATATCTTATTTACCTTTTTTTACTTGGGGAGGGAATTTCTTCTGTCCTCCTGTATTCGGTGACCGGGGCTCCTCATTGTCATCGCTATGCCTCCCTTTTTCCTTATTTTCATTCATCTTGTTGGCCTGCTTCAACACCTAGCATTCTCTGTTGGTGTGATTGGCTGGTTTACCTAGGGTGCCATGAATTTGACATGAGTGATCGAGTATCCGGTCCAAACTAGACAAGCCCGGATTGTTTCTTTTGAATGGCTTTTTCTGCTGTCCGGACATAGAGCCACTGACTCTGGCATTGACGGTAGTGTCTTCGGCATTGTCGCCATTACTGCGACGTTTGTGCCTGTTGCGCCGGGACTTGCCGTTGTTATCTCTAGCATCTGAGGTGCCAGGATTTCCTGATGTGTTGTTGCTACGAGCTAGCCAGCTGGCCTCGCCCCCACAAAACCGGGTCATAAGTGTCGTGAGAGATGCCATGGACTTCAGCTTCTCTTGGCCGAGGTGTCGGGCAAGCCACTCGTCACGGATGTTATGCTTAAAGGCTGCTAGGGCTTCGGCATCCGGACAATTGACAATTTGGTTCTTTTTGGTTAGGAACCGAGTCCAAATTTCCTGGCTGACTCTCCGGGCTGTTGGGTGATATGACTTAAATCATCAGTGTCTGGTGGCCGCACATAGGTGGCCTGGAAGTTATCTAGGAATGCGTCTTCCAGGTTCTCCCAACTTCCGATGGAGTTTTTCGGCAAGCTATTCAGCCAATGCCGGGCTAGTCCCTTGATTTTTCGTGGGAGATACTTGATGGTGTGTAAATCATCGCCGCGGGCCATGTGAATGTGGAGAAGGAAATCTTCTATCCATGCTGCGAGGTCTGTAGTCCCATCGTAGGTCTCGATGTTAATGGGTTTAAACCCTTCTAGAAATTCATGTTCCATGACTTCGCCGGTGAAGCATAGGGAATGTGTGGCGCCTCTATGTCGGGCTATATCACGACGCAGCTCGAATCAGTCCGGTCTCTGTTTTATTCAGCCTGGCTGGATTTGTATTTAGTATATCCAACGTGGTGGTCATCGTCACGCGTTGGGGCACAACCCGTGATCCGTAGATCGATCTAGATTATCCTGCTTCGTTTTCCAGTATGTCCCGCAGGTCCTGCATGTAGCCCCGGGCCTTGGTGTTTTTGTTTGATTGGCGACGGGGTGCGGGAGGTTGTTCGGGCTGATACGCTGCTTTGTCTCGGCCACGAGGTGGCCAGTCAGCCTCGTCCTGCGCTGGTAGTGTAGGCTCTAGCGCCTCCTCCTTGAATTGAGGTAGCAACCTGCGCTTCGGGTAACTTTTGGTTGGGCGCTCGAGTCCGTATTCCTCAGCTGTCAGGACCTCAGTCCATCTATCTGTTAGCAGAACTTGATCAGCTTGAAGTTGCTGTTGTTTTTTCTTCAGGCTTTTTGCAGTGGCTATAAGCCGGCGCTTGAAGCGCTCCTGCTCGACAGGATCCTCAGGCACGATGAATTTTTTGTCGCCGAGGCTCACCTCGTCTTCAGAGAGAAGCATATAATTGCCGTCCTCCAAGTCTCCATCCGTTGCCTGTTCTTCAGGGCTAGATTGCCCATCCTCCTGTCTGGCTTGCTCAGTGCTTTGCTGGGCAGGGTTGTTTTCGTCTTTAGCAGCATCGTCTCTTGTGTCGGTATCACTATTTTTGCTATGGCGGGGCTTAGAGCGGCGTCGATGACGCCGGTGCTTAGATTGTTTCTCAAGGGGATTATCCTCTGTTACCTTATCGCCATTGCTTTCTTTAGGTGTATCCACCATATGTATATATATATATATATATATATATATACATACATATACATATACATATATATATATATGTATGTATATATCATATGATGAGGTGGCTATCCAGCGCCCTGTGGGCGGTGGTTCCTGTTGTTCTCCGGCATCATCGTCCATACCGTTGATGTCTTCGGAGTCGAAGTCGAGCATGTCGGTTAAGTCGTCGACAGCGGCTACTAAGTGGATGGTGGGTGGGTAACGAATTTATTCGCCTCCGCTTCCCACTCAAGTCGTACATAGTTCGGCCAAGAGTCTCCTGATAGTGAGACACTTTAACGAGGTTAACACATCACCCAAGGGCGAGTGCTGAAAGATATCCGCGGATGTGAACTCCATGATCGATGCCATATCTGATTTGATGGGCACGGATGCACGCGGTTCGGCACCTGTGGTCGGAGACAAGGCCGAGGGTCCGATGACATAGGCCTCACTGGAGGCGGGGTCTGTGTTCGGCTCTTTCGCCGAAGAGTATGCGGCCTCCGAGGCGGGGTCCATCCACCCGTCCCCGGATGGCACGATCTGCTCCGGACTCAAAGCCGGAGCAGCTGCAAATGCGGTCTCCTGGGCACAGTCCGACGGCAGATCTAGGTCATTCTCATCGCGATCGTGCGGTGTACCTGTCATGGGCTCGAATCCGTCGAAGATCAAGTCTCCGCGGATGTCAGTAGTGTAGTTCAGGCTTCCAAACCTGACCTGATGGCCATTGACGTAGCTATCGATCTGCTCCAGATGGCCAAACGAGTTGGCCCGCAGTGGGAAGCCGCCGAATACAAAGATCTGTCCAGGGAGGAAACCCTCACCCAGGATTGCGTTGTTGTGGATGATTGAAGGAGCCATCAAGTCTTACCGTGACGACATAGTGGAACTCTTAATTAAAGCACCAATGTCAGTGTCAAAACCGGCGGATCTCGGGTAGGGGGCGCCGAATTGTGCATCTAAGGCTAATGGTAACAGGAGGCGGGGACACGATGTTTACCCAGGTTCAGGCCCTCTCTATGGAGGTAATACCCTACTTCTTGCTTGATTGATCTTGATGATATGAGTATTACAAGAGTAGATCTACCACGAGATCGTAGAGGCTAAACCCTAGAAGCTAGCCTAGGATTATGATTGTTCCTGTCCTATAGACTAAACCTTCCGGTTTATATAGACATCGGAGGGGCTAGGGTTACATAGAGTCGGTTACAGAGAAGGAGATCAACACATCCAAATCGCCAAGCTTGCCTTCCACGCAAAGGAGAGTCTCACCCAGACACGGGAGAAAGTCTTCAATCTTGTATCTTCATAGTCCAACGTCCGGCATAAGCATATAGTCCGGCTATCCCAGGACCCCCTGAACCAGGACTCCCTCAGCGGCAGAGCAGGACACGCGCGGGCGAAGAGGTATTGGAGGAATTTCCAAAATTTGACACGTCGGTATATATATCCTGACCCTGTCGGTGTGACCGAGGGGAACAACTCGTTGGCACCAAGATGCAGAATCACGAGCAGTTACTGCAACTCGGTGTGATCGAAAGCTTCTAACCGGTTGCACCGAGATTGAAAACTAGATCAACTCAGTGAACTCGGTATGACCAAAATGGATGAATCGGTCAGACCGAAATGCACAAAGAGGTTTTGGAAGTTTAAGTCTATGACGAATCGGTGACTCCGAGTGCTCCTCACCCAGAGGGTTTGAATTTGACTTGTTCAAACTTTTTGATGTAGCATGAATAGAGTTTGAGATGAGAAAAGCATAGATAGCTAAAGGAAGTTTTAAGGCATTCTTGTCCATCCATTTGGCAAAAGAAGAAAAGCCAAACAATCAAAGCAACAAATGGATGTCCTCGAATGAGAAAAGTATGCAATCACCATGCTCACACAATAAAATGGCAAATGAAATATGTGTCAAAGCATGCACAATCACTCTAGCATCTATCAAGCAATTGGTGATGACTAGGTCATCTATATATGAGTATATTGACTTAGGAGTCAAATGAGAACATTTGATCATGGGTCATACTCATCGTTCAAGAACAAGTGGGGTTACCACTTTTACATAAAGCATTGATGTGTTCACACCATTAGAGTTGCTTTAGCTCAATTCTTAGAGTAAATCTCCCCCCTAGATGTGTTATCCCCCCTAAGAGAGATGAACTAACCTTGGGTTTTGTCGACAATGACTTCATGTAGATGTTCAATATGTGCATGCTCATTGTTGATGTAGAACATTTGGAGCAATCCATTGGAGTGAGTTGCACTTTCTATACCTACATGGGTTAGTCCCACAAGGAACAAACAAGGATATTCATAAACATAGAGTGAAGCACACACATGATGATGTCCATGAAAGCAATAGGTTACCTTGTCCCTTGTCTTACCAACAAGATGGTTTGTGACTCCTTGCACTAGTGCAAGATGTGGAAGTTGGTTGCACTTGTTCTTTCCAAAATGAATATGAGTGAAGTATCTTGGCGGAGTTACCCTCAAGAACTCTCTAGTTCTTCTTCTTCGGGATCCACAGCATCTTGATGGGAATCCTTGGGGTTGTAGATGTAACTGATGAAGTAGAACTTGATGTAGTCTTGGGAACCCACTTGACCAAGGCCTTTGGAGCATCTTCAAATGCATCAATCTCCTCTTGAAGCTTCTTCTTGCCTTTTAGCTTGTGGTCTTGTGGTGGAAGATCATCTTGAGCTTGTGTTTCCTTGAAAGAAGTAGGATCCTACTTATCTTGTTGAGGAACAAACTTCGTCTTGGGGTATTAATGTACTTCCCACTCAACTCCATTGGCATTGAACTTTCGTTCAAAACCAACACCTTGATTCTTCCGGTGCATTGCTTGCTTGCGTACAATTTCCTGAAATTGCTTACTTCTGGCAAGGCTCTTGTAAACACCTTTCTCTATAATTCCCTTCAATAAGCTATTTCCTTGCTCAAGTGTAACTTGGCTAAGAGAATCATTAGTGGAATCAAGAGAACTACTAGAAGCAATAATATTGGATTTAGCATGATTATTGTTACTACTAGAAGAAGAATCTTTCTTGTTCTTGTTGCTAGATTTTACTTGCGGCATGTAAGTAGACAAGAGTAAACGCTTGGCAATGTAAGAAGAACTTTTCTTCCAAAGATCATCATTGATGGCCTTTAACAACCCATGTTCTTGCTCAATATTGAGCTTCTCGAAGCGTAGCTTCTCATGAGTTCTTAAAAGTTCTCAATGATCTTCTAAAGTAGTTTCATGAGCTAGCTAACTTAAGAGTGTTTAGTTCTTTAGTTAGACGCTCAATCTCCTTCTTATCATTGTCATTCGTTTCATCTTGCTTAGCATGATTAATAGCATTTTCATCATAGTATTCATCATTAGAGTTGTCAACAAGTAAATCATCAGCACCTAGCAAGTCATATTCATCACTATTGAAATCAACATACTCGGGGTGTGTTACCTTGGGGCCTTTAGCCATGAAGCATATCCCAATTCCTTCATTTCGTGAATCAAATATGTCATAGGAGTTGGTTTACACAAGTGCTGTTGGGGAACGTAGCAGAAATTCAAAAATTTCCTATGAGTCACCAAGATCTATCTATGGAGAGACTAGCAACAAGGGGAAGGAGAGTGCATCTACATACCCTTGTGGATTGCTAAGCGCAAGCGTTCAAGAGAACGGGGTTGAAGGAGTCATACTCGTCGTGATCCAAATCACCGGAGATCCTAGTGCCAAACGGACGGCACCTCCGCGTTCAACACACGTACAGCCCGGTGACGTCTCACATTCCTTGATCCAGCAAGGAGAGAGGGAGAGGTTCAGGAAGACTCCATCCAGCAGCAGCACAACGGCGTGGTGGTGATGGAGGAGCGTGGCAATCCTGCAGGGCTTCGCCAAGCACCGCGGGAGAGGAGGAGGACTTGGGAGAGGGGGAGGGCTGCACCAGAACTTGGGTGCAGCTGCCCTCCCACTCCTCCACTATTTATAGGTGGGGAGAGAGGGGGTCAGCCCCCTAGATCCCATCTAGGGTTGGGGCGCGGCCAAGGGGGGAGGAGTGCCTCCCAAGTCAAGTGGAGGCCCTCCCCTTTAGGGTTTCCCCTCTCCCATGCGCATGGGCCTTGGGGGGCTGGTGCCCCTGGCCCATTAAGGCTAGGGCGCCCCCTATAGCCCATGCTGCTGTATTGGACGTGGTGGAACATTTTCCGGACCTCCGGACCCCTCCGGAATCCTCCGGAACCTTCCGAAAGCTTCCCGGTACAATACTGGAAAAAATCGAACTTTTCCTGGAACCCGAACAACTACTTTCCATATATAAATCTTTACCTCCAGATCATTCCAGAACTCCTCGTGACGTCCGGGATCTCATCCAGGACTCCTAACAACATTCGGTAACCACATACAAACATCCTTTATAACCCTAGCATCATCGAACCTTAAGTGTGTAGACCCTACGGGTTCGGGAACCATGCAGACATGACCGAGACAACTCTCCGGTCAATAACCAACAGCGGGATCTGGATACCCATGTTGGCTCCCACATGTTCCATGATGATCTCATCGGATGAACCACGATGTCAAGCACTCAATCAATCACGTACACAATTCCCTTTGTCTAGCGGTATTGTACTTGCCCGAGATTCGATCGTCGGTATCCCGATACCTTGTTCAATCTCATTATCGGCAGGTCTCTTTACTCGTTCCGTAACACATCATCCCATGATCAACCCCTTGGTCACATTGTGCACACTATGATGATGTCCTACCGAGTGGGCCCAGAGATACCTCTCCGTTACACAGAGTGACAAATCCCAGTCTCGATTTGTGCCAACCCAACAGACACTTACGTAGATACCCGTAGTGCACCTTTATAGCCACCCAGTTACGTTGTGACGTTTGGTACACCCAAAGCATTCCTACGGTATACGGGAGTTGCACAATCTCATGGTCTAAGGAAATGATACTTGACATTAGAAAATCTTTAGCATACGAACTAGACGATCTTTGTGCTAGGCTTAGGATTGGGTCTTGTCCATCACATCATTCTCCTAATTATGTGATCGTGTTATCAACAACATCCAATGTCCATGGTCAGGAAACCGTAACCATCTATTGATCAACGAGCTAGTCAATTAGAGGCTTACTAGGGACATGGTGTTGTCCATGTATCCACACATGTATCTGAGTTTCCTATCAATACAATTATAGCATGGATAATAAACGATTATCATGAACAAGGAAATATAATAATAATAACTAATTTATTATTGCCTCTAGGGCATATTTCCAACAGTCTCCCACTTGCACTAGAGTCAATAATCTAGTTCACATCGCCATGTGATTAACATTGACATGTCACATTGCCATGTGACCAACATCTCAATGAGTTCTGGGGTTTGATCATGTTTTGCTTGTGAGAGAGGTTTTAGTCAACGGGTCTGCAACATTCAGATCCGTATGTATTTCGCAATTCTCTATGTCATATTGTAATGTTGCTTCCACGCTCCTCTTGGAGCTTTTCCAAATGGTTGCTCCACTATACGTATCCGGTTTGCTACTCAGAGTCATTCGGATAGGTAAGGATGGCAATGGGTCGGGTTTGGGTCGGGTTGAACAATATCAAATCCATATCCATATCCGTGAAGATAGTCTTTGCCTGTCCATGGAAAAATCCATGGGTGGAAATTTGTGTCCATGTCCAAACCCAATGGATATCCATATCCACTGGATATCCATTAGGTCCTTTGGAGACATATAATAAGACATAACATAATGTTAACATAAACTCTTCCATTCTTCACCTCGTGCCAGGTTAGGCCTCACTTATGGTAAACATCAACTTATGGTAAATCAACATCCACTAACAACCTAAGATCATTTAGTATTTTTCTAATAGATGAGAATGATGAGTCATTTAACAAGGAGATAAATTAAGGAGCGCTGCAGTATGTTACGGAGGGGATTAAATGTCAACTAATAAAAGTTATGATGGGGATTGTGCAATTTATGTTGCGTGTTTCAGATAACAAGTGTAGAATTGTGGAGTGACATGTGACTGTGGGCTAGAGGGATAGCAATTTTTTCCCATTAAGTAATACTATCGGGTCGGGTTTGGGTATACCCACGGGTACAAGATTATATCCATGTCCTACCCATGAGTAATCGGGTCGGGTCTGGGTGCCGCCCATGGACACAAAAGCATATCCAAACCCTATCCATTCGGGTCGGATATCCATGGGTATCCATGTCCATGGGTAAAATTGCCATCCTTACGGATAGGTGTTAAAGCTTGCATCGACGTAACCCTTTACGCCGAACTCTTTATCACCTCCATAATCGAGAAACATGTCCTATATTTACTTTAAGGACAATTTTGACCGCTGTCCAATGATCCATTCCTGGATCATTCTTGTACCCCTTGACTGACTCATGGCAAGGCACACTTCGGGTGAGGTACACAGCATAGCATACTATAGAGCCTATGTCTGAAGCATAGGGGACGACCTTCGTCCTTTCTCTCTCTTTTGCCGTGGTCGAGCTTTAACTGTTAACTTCATACCTTACAACTCAGGCAAGAACTCCTTCTTTGACTGATCCATCTTGAACACCTTCAAGATCATGTCAAGGTATGTGATCATTTGAAAGTACCATTCAGAGTTTTGATCTATCCTCATAGATCTTGATGCTCAATGTTCAAGCAGCTTAATCCAGGTTTTCTATTGAAAAACACCTTTGAAATAACCCTATATGCTTTCCAAAAATTCTACATCATTTCTGATCAACAATATGTCAACAACGTATACTCATCAGAAATTCTATAGTGCTCCCACTCACTTCTTTGGAAATACAAATTTCTCATAAACTTTGTATAAACCCAAAATCTTTGATCATCTTATCAAAGTATATATTCCAACTCCGAGATGCTTACTCCAGTCCATGGAAGGATCGCTGGAGCCAGCATACCTTTTAGCATCCTTAGGATCGACAAAACCTTTCTGATTGTATCACATACAACCTTTCCTTATGAAGACTGGTAAGGAAACTCGTTTTGACATCCATCTGCCTGATTTCATAAATACAGCTAATGCTAACATGATTCCGATGGACTTAAGCATCGCTACGGATGAGAAAATCTCATCGTAGTCAACTACTTGAACTTGTGAAAAACTCTTCGCCACAAGTCGAGCTTCATAGACGGTGACATTACCATCCATGTCCATCTTCTTCTTAAAGATCCATTTATCTCAATGGCTTGCCGATCATAGGGCAAGTCCACCAGAGTCCATGCTTTGTTTTGATACATGGATCCTATCTCGGATTTCATGGCTTCTAACCATTTGTCAGAATATGGGCCCACCATTGCTTCTCCATAGCTCGTAGGTTCATTGTTGTCTAGCAACATGACCTTTAAGACAGGATTACTGTACCACTCTGAAGTAGTACGCATCCTTGTCACCCTACGAGGTACTGTAGTGACTTGATCCGAAGTTTCATGATCACTATCATAAGCTTCTACTTCAATTGGTGTAGGTGCCACAGGAACAACTTCATGTGCCCTGCTACACACTAATTGTAGTGACAGTTCAATAACCATATCAAGTCTCCACCATCCTCCCACTCAATTTTCGAGACAAACTTTTCCTCGAGAAAGGACCCGATTCAAGAAACAATCCCTATTGCTTTCGGATCTGAATTAGGAGGTATACCCAACTGTTCTTGGGTGTCCTATGAAGATGCATTTTATCCGCTTTGGGTTCGAGCTTATCAACCTAAAACTTTTCCACATAAGCATCGCAGCCCCAAACTTTTAAGAAACGACAACTTAGGTTTCTCCAAACCATAGTTCAAACGGTGTCCTCTCAATGGAATTACGTGGTGCCCTATTAAAGTGAGTGCGGTTGTCTCTAATGCCTAACCCATGAATGATAGTGGTAATTCGATAAGAGACATCATGGTACGCACCATATCCAATAGGGTGCAACTATGATGTTCGGACAGACCATCACACTATGGTGTTCCAGGTGGTATTAATTGTGAAACAATTTCCACAATGTCTTAATTGCGTGCCAAAGCTCGTGACTCAGATACTCATCTCTATGATCATATCATAGACATTTTATCCTCTTGTCACGATGATCTTCAACTTCACTCTGAAATTACTTGAACAATTCAATAATTCAGACTTGTGTTTCATCAAGTAAATATACTCAGTATCTACTCAAATCATCCGTGAAGTAACAACATAACGACATCCACTGCGTGCCTCAGCACTTGGACTGCACACATCAAAATGTATTACTTCCAACAAGTTGCTTTCTGGTTCCATTTTACTGAAAGCGAGGCTTTCAGTCATCTTGCCCATGTGGTATGATTTGCATGTGTCAAGTGATTCAAAATCAAGTGAGTCCAAACGATCCATCTACATGGAGTTTCTTCATGTGTACATACCAATAGACATGGTTTGCATGTCTCAAACTTTTCAAAAATGAGTGAGTCCAAAGATCCATCAACATGGAGCTTCTTCATGTGTTTTACACCAATATGACTTACATGGAAGTGCCACAAGTAGGTGGTACTATCATTACTATCTTATATCTTTTGGCATGAACATGTGTATCATTACGATTGAGATTCAATAAACCATTCATTTTAGGTGCAAGATCATTGAAGGTATTATTCAAATAAACAGAGTAACCATTATTCTCCTTAAATGAATAACCGCATTGTAATAGACATAATCCAATCATGTCTATGCTCAACGCAAACACCAAATAACAATTATTTAGGTTCAACACCAATCTCGATGGTAGAGGGAGCGTGCGATGCTTGATCATATAAACCTTGGAAACACTTCCAACACATATCGTCAGCTCACCTTTAGCTAGTCTCCGTTTATTCCGTAGCTTTTATTTTGAGTTACTAACACTTAGCAACCGAACCGGTATCTAATACCCTGGTGCTACTAGGAGTACTAGTAAAGTACACATTAACATAATGTATATCCAATATAGTTCCGTCGACCTTGCCTGCCTTCTTATCTACCAAGTATCTAGGGTGGTTCTGCTTTAGTGTCCGTTCCTCTCATTACAGAAGCACTTAGTCTCGGGTTTGGGTTCAACCTTGGGTCTTCACTAGAGCAGCAACTATTTTGCCGTTTCATGAAGCATCCCTTCTTGCCCTTGCCCTTCTTGAAACTAGTGGTTTTACTAACCATCAACAATTGATGCTCCTTCCTGACTTCTACTTTCGCGGTGTCAAACATCGCGAATACTTCAAGGATCATCATATCTATCCCTGATATGTTATAGTTCGTCACGAAGCTCTAGTAGCTTCGTGGCAATGACTTTGGAGAAACATCACTATCTCATCTGGAAGATCAACTCCCACTCGATTCAAGTGATTGTTGTACTCAGACAATCTGAGCACAAGCTCAACGATTGAGCTTTTCTCCCTTAGTTTGCAGGCTAAGAAAATCATCGGAGGTCTTATACCTCTTGACGTGGGCACGAGCCTGAAATAACAATTTCAGCCCTCGAAACATCTCACATGTTCCGCGACGTTTCCAAAACGTCTTTGGTGCCTCAACTCTAAACCGTTCAACTGAACTATCACGTAGTTATCAAAACGTGTATGTCAGATGTTCACAACATCTATAGACAATGTTTGAGGTTCAGCACACTGAGTGGTGCATTAAGGACATAAGCCTTCTACTGTCCGCATAATTGCTACTGTCAACTTTCAACTATATTTTCTCTAGGAACATATCTAAAACAGTAGAACTGAAGCGCGAGCTATGACATAATTTGCAAAGGGCTTTTGACTATGTTCAGGATACTTAAGTTCATCTTATGAACTCCCACTCATATAGACATCCCTCTAGTTATCTAAGTGATTACATGATCCGAGTCAACTAGGCCGTGTCCGATCATTACGTGAGACGGACTAGTTATCATCAGTGAACATCTTCATGTTGATCGTATCTACTATATGACTCATGCTCGACCTTTCGGTCTCTTGTGTTCCGAGGCCATGTCTGTACATGCTAGGTTCGTCAAGTTAACCTAAGTGTTTCGCGTGTGTAAATCTGGCTTACACCCGTTGTAAGTGAACGTTAGAATCTATCACACCCGATCATCACGTGGTGCTTCAAAACAACGAACTTTCGCGACGGTGCACAATTAGGGGGAACACTTTCTTGAAATTTTAATGAGGGATCATCTTATTTACTACCGTCATTCTAAGCAAATAAGATGCATAAACATGGTAAACATCACATGCAATCAAAAAAGTGACATGATATGGCCAATATCATTTTGCTCCTTTTGATCTCCATCTTCGGGGCTCCATGATCATCATCGTCACCGGCATGACACCATGATCTCCATCATCGTGTCTCCATGAAGTTGTCTCGCCAACTATTACTTCTACTACTATGGCTACCGGTTAGCAATAAAGTAAAGTAATTACATGGCATTGTTCAATGACACGCAGGTCATACAATAAATTAAGAAAACTCCTATGGCTCCTGCCAGTTGTCATACTCATCGACATGCAAGTCGTGATTCCTATTACAAGAACATGATCAATCTCATACATCACATATCATTCATCACATTCTTTTTGTCCATATCACATCACATAGCATACCTTGCAAAAACAAGTTAGACGTCCTCTAATTGTTGTTTGCATGTTTTACGTGGCTGCTATAGGTTTCTAGCAAGAACGTTTCTTACCTACGCAAAAACCACAACGTGATATGTCAATTGCTATTTACCATTCATAAGGACCCTTTTCACGAATCCGATCCGACTAAGGTGGGAGAGACTGGCACCCGCTAGCCACCTTATGCAACAAGTGCACGCCAGTCGGTGGAACCTGTCTCACGTAAGTGTACGTGTAAGGTCGGTCCAGGCCGCTTCATCCCACAATACCGTCGAAACAAGATTGGACTAGTAACGGTAAGCATATTGAACAAAATCAACGCTCAGAACTACTTTGTGTTCTACTCATGCAAAGAATCTACGCAATAGACCTAGCTCATCATGCCACTGTTGGGGAACGTAGCAGAAATTCAAAATTTTCCTACGAGTCACCAAGATCTATCTATGGAGAGACTAGCAATGAGGGGAAGGAGAGTGCATCTACATACCCTTGTAGATTGCTAAGCGGAAGCGTTCACGAGAACGGGGTTGAAGGAGTCGTACTCGTCGTGATCCAAATCACCGGAGATCCTAGTGCCGAACGGACGGCACCTCCGCGTTCAACACACGTACAGGCCGGTGACGTCTCCCATGCCTTGATCCAGCAAGGAGAGAGGGAGAGGTTGAGGAAGACTCCATCCAGCAGCAGCACAACGGCGTGGTGGTGATGGAGGAGCGTGGCAATCCTACAGGGCTTCGCCAAGCACCGCGGGAGAGGAGGAGGACTTGGGAGAGGGGGAGGGCTGCACCAGAACTTGGGTGCGGCTGCCCTCCCACTCCTTCACTATTTATAGGTGGGGAGAGAGGGGGGCCGGCCCCCTAGATCCCATCTAGGGTTGGGGCGGCGGCCAAGGGGGGAGGAGTGCCTCCCAAATCAAGTGGAGGCCCTCCCCTTTAGGGTTTCCCCTCTCCCATGCGCATGGGCCTTGGTGGGGCTGGTACCCCTGGCCCATTAAGGCTAGGGCGCCCCTACAGCCCATGCTGCTGTATTGGACGTGGTGGAACATTTTCCGGACCTCCGGACCCCTCCGGAATCCTCCGGAACCTTGTGAAAGCTTCCTGGTACAATACCGGA
Organism: Triticum aestivum; assembly: GCF_018294505.1. NCBI lineage: Eukaryota > Viridiplantae > Streptophyta > Magnoliopsida > Poales > Poaceae > Triticum > Triticum aestivum. The sequence goes on from NC_057807.1 coordinate 60,592,914, forward strand.
AAAAAATGAACTTTTCCTGGAACCCGAACAACAACTTTCCATAGGTAAATCTTTACCTCCAGATCATTCCAGAAGTCCTCGTGACGTCCGGGATCTCATCCGGGACTTCGAACAACATTCGGTAACCACATACAAACTTCCTTTATAACCCTAGCATCATCGAACCTTAAGTGTGTAGACCCTACGGGTTCGGGAACCATGCAGACATGACCGAGACAACTCTCCCGTCAATAACCAACAGCGGGATCTGGATACCCATGTTGGCTCCCACATGTTCCACGATGATCTCATCGGATGAACCACGATGTCAAGGACTCAATCAATCCCGTACACAATTCCCTTTGTCTAGCGGTATTGTACTAGCCCGAGATTTGATCGTCGGTATCCCGATACCTTGTTCAATCTCGTTACCGGCAAGTCTCTTTACTCGTTCCGTAACACATCATCCCGTGATCAACCCCTTGGTCATATTGTGCACACTATGATGATGTCCTATGGAGTGGGCCCAGAGATACCTCTCCGTTACACGGAGTGACAAATCCCAGTCTCGATTCGTGCCAACCCAACAGACACTTACGGAGATACCCGTAGTGCACCTTTATAGCCACCCAGTTACATTGTGATGTTTGGTAAACCCAAAGCATTCCTACGGTATCCGGGAGTTGCACAATCTCATGGTCTAAGGAAATGATACATGACATTAGAAAAGCTTTAGCATACGAACTAGACGATCTTTGTGCTAGGCTTAGGATTGGGTCTTGTCCATCACATCATTCTCCTAATTATGTGATCGCGTTATCAACAACATCCAATGTCCATGGTCAGGAAACCGTAACCATCTATTGATCAACGAGCTAGTCAATTAGAGGCTTACTAGGGACATGGTGTTTTCCATGTATCCACACATGTATCTGAGTTTCCTATCAATACAATTATAGCATGGATAATAAACGATTATCATGAACAAGGAAATATAATAATAATAACTAATTTATTATTGCCTCTAGGGCATATTTCCAACAGTCTCCCACCTGCACTAGAGTCAATAATCTAGTTCACATCGCCATGTGATTAACATTGACAGGTCACATTGCCATGTGACCAACATCCAAAGAGTTTACTAGTGTCACTATACTAGTTCACATCATCTTGTGATTAAGACTCAATGAGTTCTGGGGTTTGATCATGTTTTTCTTGTGAGAGAGGTTTTAGTCAACGGGTCTGCAACATTCAGATCCATATGTATTACGCAATTCTCTATGTCATATTGTAAATGCTGCTTCCACGCTCCACTTGGAGCTTTTCCAAATGGTTGCTCCACTATACGTATCCGGTTTGCTACTCAGAGTCATTCGGATAGGTGTTAAAGCTTGCATCGACGTAACCCTTTATGCCGAACTCTTTATCACCTCCATAATCGAGAAACATGTCCTATATTTACTTTAAGGACAATTTTCACTGCTGTCCAATGATCCATTCCTGGATCATTCTTGTACCCCTTGACTGACTCATGGCAAGGCACACTTCTAGTGCGGTACACAACATAGCATACTATAGAGCCTACGTCTGAAGCATAGGGGACGACCTTCGTCCTTTCTCTCTCTTCTGCCATGGTCGAGCTTTAACTCTTCACTTCATACCTTACAACTCAGGCAAGAACTCCTTCTTTGACTGAACCATCTTGAACACCTACAAGATCATGTCAAGGTATGTGATCATTTGAAAGTACCATTCAGCGTTTTGATCTATCCTCATAGATCTTGATGCTCAATGTTCAAGCAGCTTAATCCAGGTTTTCTATTGAAAAACACCTTTCAAATAACCCTATATGCTTTCCAGAAATTCTACACCATTTCTGATCAACAATATGTCAACAACATATACTCATCAGAAATTCTATAGTGCTCCCACTCACTTCTTTGGAAATACAAATTTCTCATAAACTTTGTATAAACCCAAAATCTTTGATCATCTTATCAAAGTATATATTCCAACTCCGAGATGCTTACTCCAGTCCATGGAAGGATCGCTGGAGCCAGCATACCTTTTAGCATCCTTAGGATTGACAAAACCTTTCTGATTGTATCACATACAACCTTTCCTTACGAAGACTGGTAAGGAAACTCGTTTTGACATCCATCTGCCTGATTTCATAAATACAGCTAATGCTAACATGATTCTGATGGACTTAAGCATCGCTACGGATGAGAAAATCTCATCGTAGTCAACTACTTGAACTTGTGAAAAACTCTTCGCCACAAGTCGAGCTTCATAGACGGTGACATTACCGTCCACTTCCATCTTCTTCTTAAAGATCCATTTATCTCAATGGCTTGCCGATCATCGGGCAAGTCCACCAAAGTCCATGCTTTGTTTTTATACATGGATCCTATCTCGGATTTCATGGCTTCTAACCATTTGTCAGAATATGGGCCCACCATTGCTTCTCCATAGCTCGTAGGTTCATTGTTTTCTATCAACATGACCTTTAAGACAGGATTACTATACCACTCTGAAGTAGTACGCATCCTTGTCACCCTACGAGGTACGGTAGTGACTTGATCCGAAGTTTCATGATCACTATCATAAGCTTCTACTTCAATTGGTGTAGGTGCCACAGGAACAACTTCCTGTGCCCTGCAACACACTAATTGTAGTGACGGTTCAATAACCATATCAAGTCTCCACCATCCTCCCACTCAATTTTCGAGACAAACTTTTCCTCGAGAAAGGAACCGATTCAAGAAACAATCCCGATTGCTTACGGATCTGAGTTAGGAGGTATACCCAATTGTTCTTGGGTGTCCTATGAACATGCATTTTATCCGCTTTGGGTTCGAGCTTATCAACCTGAAACTTTTCCACATAAGCATCGCAGCCCCAAACTTTTAAGAAACGACAACTTAGGTTTCTCCAAACCATAGTTCAAACGGTGTCCTCTCAATGGAATTACGTGGTGCCCTATTAAAGTGAGTGCGGTTGTCTCTAATGCCTAACCCATGAATGATAGTGGTAATTCAATAACAGACATCATGGTACGCACCATATCCAATATGGTGCAACTATGATGTTCGGACACACCATCACACTATGGTGTTCCAGGCGGTATTAATTGTGAAAAAATTTCCGCAATGTCTTAACTGCGTGCCAAAGCTCGTGACTCAGATACTCATCTCTATGATCATATCATAGACATTTTATCCTCTTGTCACGATGATCTTCAACTTCACTCTGAAATTACTTGAACCATTCAATAATTCAGACTTGTGTTTCATCAAGTAAATATACTCAGTATCTACTCAAATCATCCGTGAAATAAGAACATAACGATATCCACTGTGTGCCTCAGCACTTGGACTGCACACATCAAAATGTATTACTTCCAACAAGTTGCTTTCTTGTTCCATTTTACTGAAAACGAGGCTTTCAGTCATCTTGCCCATGTGGTATGATTTGCATGTCTCAAGTGATTCAAAATCAAGTGAGTCCAAACGATCCATCTGCATGGAGTTTCTGCATGCGTACATACCAATAGACATGGTTCGCATGTCTCAAACTTTTCAAAAATGAGTGAGTCCAAAGATCCATCAACATGGAGCTTCTTCATGCGTTTTACACCAATATGACTTACATGGCAGTGCCACAAGTAGGTGGTACTATCATTACTATATTATATCTTTTGGCATGAACATGTGTATAATTACGATTGAGATTCAATAAACCATTCATTTTAGGTGCAAGATCATTGAAGGTATTATTCAAATAAACAGAGTAACCATTATTCTCCTTAAATGAATAACCGTATTGTAATAGACATAATCCAATCATGTCTATGCTCAACGCAAACACCAAATAACAATTATTTAGGTTCAACACCAATCTCGATGGTAGAGGGAGCGTGCGATGCTTGATCATATCAACCTTGGAAACACTTCCAACACATATCGTCAGCTCACCTTTAGCTAGTCTCCCTTTATTCCGTAGCTTTTATTTCGAGTTACTAACACTTAGCAACCGAACCGGTATCTAATACCCTGGTGCTACTAGCAGTACTAGTAAAGTAAACATTAACATAATGTATATCCAATATAGTTCCGTCGACGTTGCCTACCTTCTTATCTACCAAGTATCTAGGGTGGTTCTGCTTTAGTGTCCGTTCCTCTCATTACAGAAGCACTTAGTCTCGAGTTTGGGTTCAACCTTGGGTCTTCACTAGAGCAGCAACTGTTTTGCCGTTTCATGAAGCATCCCTTCTTGCCCTTGCCCTTCTTGAAACTAGTGGTTTTACTAACCATCAACAATTGATGCTCCTACTTGACTTCTACTTTCGTGGTGTCAAACATCGCGAATACTTCAAGGATCATCATATCTATCCCTGATATGTTATAGTTCGTCACGAAGCTCTAGTAGCTTCGTGGCAATGACTTTGGAGAAACATCACTATCTCATCTGGAAGATCAACTCCCACTCGATTCAAGTGATTATTGTACTCAGACAATCTGAGCACAAGCTCAACGATTGAGCTTTTCTCCCTTAGTTTGCAGGCTAAGAAAATCATCGGAGGTCTTATACCTCTTGACGTGGGCACGAGCCTGAAATAACAATTTCAGCCCTCGAAACATCTCACATGTTCCGCGACGTTTCCAAAACGTCTTTGGTGCCTCAACTCTAAACCGTTCAACTGAACTATCACGTAGTTATCAAAATGTGTATGTCAGATGTTCACAACATCTATAGACAATGTTCGAGGTTCAGCACACTGAGCGGTGCATTAAGGACATAAGCCTTCTACTGTCCGCATAATTGCTACTGTCAACTTTCAACTATATTTTCTCTAGGAACATATCTAAAACAGTAGAACTGAAGCGCGAGCTATGACATAATTTGCAAAGGGCTTTTGACTATGTTCAGGATACTTAAGTTCATCTTATGAACTCCCACTCATATAGACATCCCTCTAGTTATCTAAGTGATTACATGATCCGAGTCAACTAGGCCGTGTCCGATCATCACGTGAGACAGACTAGTTATCATCGGTGAACATCTTCATGTTGATCGTATCTACTATATGACTCATGCTCGACCTTTAGGTCTCTTGTGTTCCGAGGCCATGTCTGTACATGCTAGGTTCGTCAAGTCAACCTAAGTGTTTCGCGTGTGTAAATCTGGCTTACACCCGTTGTATGTGAACATTAGAATTATCACACCCGATCATCACGTGGTGCTTCAAAACAACGAACTTTCGCAACGGTGCACAGTTATGGGGAACACTTTCTTGAAATTTTAATGAGGGATCATCTTATTTACTACCGTCATTCTAAGCAAATAAGATGCATAAACATGATAAACATCACATGCAATCAAAAAAGTGACATGATATGGCCAATATCATTTTGCTCCTTTTGATCTCCATCTTCGGGGCTCCATGATCATCATCATCACCGGCATGACACCATGATCTCCATCATCGTGTCTCCATGAAGTTGTCTCGCCAACTATTACTTCTACTACTATGGCTACCGGTTAGCAATAAAGTAAAGTAATTACATGGCGTTGTTCAATGACACGTAGGTCATACAATAAATTAAGAAAACTCCTATGGCTCCTGCCGGTTGTCATACTCATCGACATGCAAGTCGTGATTCCTATTACAAGAACATGATCAATCTCATACATCACATATCATTCATCACATTCTTTTTGGCCATATCACATCACATAGCATACCCTGCAAAAACAAGTTAGACGTCCTCTAATTTTTGTTTGTATGTTTTACGTGGCTACTATGGGTTTCTAGCAAGAACGTTTCTTACCTACGCAAAAACCACAACGTGATATGTCAATTGCTATTTACCCTTCATAAGGACCCTTTTCATCGAATCCGATCCGACTAAGGTGGGAGAGACTGGCACCCGCTAGCCACCTTATGCAACAAGTGCATGTCAGTCGGTGGAAGTCTCACGTAAGTGTACGTGTAAGGTCGGTCCGGGCCGCTTCATCCCACAATACCGTCGAAACAAGATTGGACTAGTAACGGTAAGCATATTGAACGAAATCAACGCCCACAACTACTTTGTGTTCTACTCGTGCAAAGAATCTACGCAATAGACCTAGCTCATGATGCCACTGTTGGGGAACGTAGCAGAAATTCAAAATTTTCCTACGAGTCACCAAGATATATCTATGGAGAGACTAGCAACGAGGGGAAGGAGAGTGCATCTACATACCCTTGTAGATTACTAAGCGGAAGCGTTCAAGAGAACAGGGTTGAAGGAGTCGTACTCGTCGTGATCCAAATCACCGAAGATCCTAGTGCCGAACGGACGGCACCTCCGCGTTCAACACACGTACAGCCCGGTGACGTCTCCCATGCCTTCATCCAGCAAGGAGAGAGGGAGAGGTTGAGGAAGACTCCATCCAGCAGCAGCACAACGGCGTGGTGGTGATGGAGGAGCGTGGCAATCCTACAGGGCTTCGCCAAGCACCGCGGGAGAGGAGGAGGACTTGGGAGAGGGGGAGGGCTGCACCAGAACTTGGGTGCGGCTGCCCTCCCACTCCTCCACTATTTATAGGTGGGGAGAGAGGGGGGCCGGCCCCCTAGATCCCATTTAGGGTTGGGGCGGCAGCCAAGGTGGGGAGGAGTGCCTCCCAAGTCAAGTGGAGGCCCTTCCCTTTAGGGTTTTCCCTCTCCCATGCGCATGGGCCTTGGGGGGCTGGTGCCCCTGGCCCATTAAGGCTAGGGCGCCCCCTACAGCCCATGCTGATGTATTGGACGTGGTGGAACATTTTCCGGACCTCTGGACCCCTCCGGAATCCTCCGGAACCTTCCGGAAGCTTCCTGGTACAATACCAGAAAAAACCGAACTTTTCCTGGAACCCGAACAACAACTTTCCATATATAAATCTTTACCTCCGGATCATTCCGGAACTCCTCGTGACGTCTAGGATCTCATCCGAGACTCGGAACAACATTCGGTAACCACATACAAACTTCCTTTATAACCCTAGCGTCATCGAACCTTAAGTGTGTAGACCCTACGGGTTCGGGAACCATGCAGACATGACCGAGACAACTCTCCGGTCAATAACCAACAGTGGGATCTGGATACCCATGTTGGCTCCCACATGTTCCACGATGATCTTATCGGATGAACCACGATGTCAAGGACTCAATCAATCCCGTATACAATTCCCTTTGTCTAGCGGTATTGTACTTGCCCGAGATTTGATCGTCGTATCCCGATACCTTGTTCAATCTCGTTACCGGCAAGTCTCTTTACTTCTTCCATAACACATCATCCCGTGATCAACCCCTTGGTTACATTGTGCACATTATGATGATGTCCTACCGAGTGGGCCCAGAGATACCTCTCTGTTACACGGAGTGACAAATCCCAGTCTCGATTCGTGCCAACCCAACAGACACTTTCGGAGATACCCGTAGTGCACCTTTATAGCCACCCAGTTACGTTGTGACGTTTGGTACACCCAAAGCATTCCTACAGTATCCGGGAGTTGCACAATCTCATGGTCTAAGGAAATGATACTTGCCATTAGAAAAGCTTTAGCATACGAACTACACGATCTTTGTGCTAGGCTTAGGATTGGGTCTTGTCCATCACATCATTCTCCTAATGATGTGATCGCGTTATCAATGACATCCAATGTCCATGGTCAGGAAACCGTAACCATCTATTGATCAACGAGCTAGTCAATTAGAGGCTTACTAGGGACATGGTCTTGTCTATGTATCCACACATGTATCTGAGTTTCCTATCAATACAATTATAGCATGGATAATAAACGATTATCATGAACAAGGAAATATAATAATAATAACTAATTTATTATTGCCTCTAGGGCATATTTCCAACAAGTTCTAGACCGGCAACACCTTCATCTTGAGTATATTCAGAGTCCGAGTGATAACTTCTCTCGGAGTGGTGGTCAGAGTCAGAGTCGGATACCCATTCACCAACATGAGCTTGATGTATTCGTTTTGTGTATCTCCTTGATGACTTGTCCTTCTTTTTCAAATCCTTGCTTCTTTGAGAGGTTCTTCATTCATAGTGATCATCTCTACTCCTTCTCTTTCTTGGAGGTGAATCTTCCCTTTTGCTTCTCCTTTTAGGTGAGTCTTCTCTTCTTTTGTAGGGAGTTGTACGCTCATTGGAGTAGTGTCAGGGTCTTCCACAACTGTAGCAATTCCACTCACGACTAGAATATCTTTTGTCATTGTAGGATCTTGACTTGGAACTTCTTTCCTTGCTTCTACTCTTGTAGAATTTATTGAAGTTCTTCACCATTAAGCTTAATTCTTCATTGAGGTATTGTTTCTCATTTGATGATGTAGGATCATCACATGAGGCTTTGTAAGCACCACTAGACTTGTTGTGAAGCTCTTCCTTATCCTTGAGTGACATCTCATGAGCAACAATTCTTCCAATGACTTCGGTCAGCTTGAGATCTTTGTAGTTTGGCATCATTTGGATCAAAGTGCACATTGTATCATTTTTTCCATCCAAGGCTCTCAAGATCTTTTTTATGATGAATTTGTTGGTCATCTCTTCACTTCCCAAGCCGGTAATCTCATTTGTGATGAGAGAAAGCCTAGAGTACATTTCAGTGACACCTTCACCATCCTACATTTTGAACTTGTCAAGTTGACTTTGAAGCACATCCAACTTGATTCCTTGATGGAGTCGGTAGCTTCGTGCATATCAATCAAAGTATCCCAAATTTCCTTTGCATTCACAAGACAGCTGATTTTGTTGAATTCTTTGGGACACAATCCGTTGAAGAGGATATCGCAAGCTTGAGCATTGTATTGCAACATCTTCAATTCTTTCGCGATAGCTTCACGGCTCGGTTCTCTCACATCGAAGAATTCACCTTGCAAACTAATACACACAATAGCCCAAACGGCAGGGTTATGTCCAAGAATATGCGTTTTCATCTTATGTTTCTAACTAGCAAAATTAGTACCATCAAAGTAAGGACCTCTACGATGGTAATTTCCCTCGCTAGACGCCATACTCTCCTAGGTTGTGAAACTAAGGCTATGATCACCAAAGCTATGGAAATCGAGGCAAATGGAGACCAAAGCTCTAATACCACTTGTAGGATCAAAAGTATGTCTAGGAGGGGGGTGATTAGACTACTTGACCAAATAAAAACTTAACCTTTTCCCAATTTTAATTCTTCATAGACTTTAGCAATTTAACACAAGTCAAGCTATCATAATACAATTCAAGCAAGCATGCAAAGAGTATATGAGCAGTGGAAAGTAAAGCACGCAACTTGCAAGAAAGTAAATGGGAGGAGTTTGGAGGGAGCAAATGCAATGTTGACACGGATATTTTTGGCGTGGTTCCGATAGGTGGTGCTATCGTACATCCACGTTGATGGAGACTTCAACCCATGAAGGGTAATGGCTGCACGAGTCCACGGAGGGCTCCACCCACAAAGGGTCCACGAAGAAGCAACCTTGTCTATCCCACCATGGCCATCTCCCAAAAAGGACTTGTGTAACGCCCCGGATCCGATGCGCCAGGTGTCCGCCAGTTATTCACCATCGTTGCCATGTCATTTGCTTGCGTGTTGCATTTTATCATGTCATCATGTGCATTGCATTGCATACGTGTTCGTTTCTTGCATCCGAGCATTTTCCTCGTTGTTCGTTTTGCAATCCGGCACTCCTATGTCCTCCGGCGTCCCATTTTTGTCTCCTGTTGTGAGCGGGTGTTAAACGTTCTCGGAATGGACCGAGTCTTGCCAAGCAGCCTTGGTATACCACCGGTAGAACGCCTATCAAGTTTCGTGCCATTTGGAGTCCGTTTGATACTCCAACGGTTAACCGCGTAGCCCAAAACCCCTCTTTCTCTTTGCAGCCCAACACCCCTCCAAAGTGACCCAAAACCCATCCTAACCCCCTCCTTGCTCTCGGTCGTTCGATCATGATCGTGTGGGCGAAAACCGCTCCTCATTTGGACTCTCCTAGCTCCCTCTCTCTATAAATATGTGTTCTCCCCGAAATTCCGCAGTCCAAACCCCCGAAACCCTAGCTTTCGTCCTCCTCCCGCCGCCGGACATGTCCATATCGTGCCGGACATGTCCGCGCCGCCACTCCTCGCCCAATCACACAGTGCCATCTGTCCTCCGCCGCCGTCCTCGCGC
>NC_057807.1:60603366-60619545 GCF_018294505.1 Triticum aestivum
ATCCGTCCTCCCCGACTCCTCTCCACCCCGCCAGCCGCCTCCCCGTCCTCTACTCCGGCGATGCTCCGGCCACCTCGGAATCCGCGCCGCCCCACTCCAGATCTGACGAGGTTGACTTCTTCCCCTATCGAAATTCTGCTAAGTCCCCGAATATTTTGCATAATGTTGCCCTGTTCATCACATCATACCTCTGTGCATGTAGCTCCGTTTCTTGCGTGTAATATGTCAAATTGTTCGCCTCGACGAGTACTTCATTTCATTCAATTGCATCATATTCATTTGAGCTCATCTTGATGCCTGAGTCATTGTTGCAAGAGTGCTTCATGATGTTGTCTGCTGTCTGTTAACAGAACATGCTCATTTGTCATTTTTGCCATGATTGATGTGTGCATCCTATGAGGTTGATGTCTACATGTGTTTTAAACTATGCCATGCCATCTTTATAGTGGTGTATGCCATGTATTTTTGTGATCGATGTGGTGACTAGCACAAGCATGCAAACTAGGCTTCGTAATGTTGCTGATTTTAGTCCCTGTTCTGTTGTTATTTTGATGCCATGTAAACATGATGCTACAGAGAGATCCATGCATATTTCGAGATACTTCAGTAAGGATGTTTTGAACATATGGTGATGATCTATCCATTCATTCCCCTGTTTGCAATTATGAAGTAGTCTAGCATGTCATTTCCGTGCTCTACTTTTGCTACAAAATGTTTCCTGGCAGATTGTTTACATGTTATTCAATTTTGCCAAGGTTGTTGTAGTTGATCCTTGCATGCTATAAACTTGTTCTTGCCTTGGTTTGTTTCATAAACATGTCTTCTTGATGATGCTATGCTGATCTTGTCATGCAATAACTTGTGGTGAGTGAATCAAGCTTGCTTAGTAGTGTACTTGATGTTGCTCTTTTGCTAGGCTGAATCTGTTATTTCGTGATGCTATGTAAACCTGCTTCTACAAATCATTATATGCATAATCTGGAGATGTTCACAAAGGGTGTTTTGTTCTACATATTATTCTCTATCCATCCATGCCCCTGGTTGCAATTATAGCTTGCTGTAGCTTGTGCTAATCTTGCTCCAAAGTTGCTAAACAATGTTGCTGTCAGCCTGTTAACATTAAGTTCAGTTGTTGCCACGATTGTTGCTATTGTTCCATCCACCCAATGAACTTGCTATTGCCATGCTTAGCTTCATAATCATGTCTTCTTACTGTTGGTTGCCTTGCCATGCCATGTATTGCTCCATGGTGAGTGGTACAAGCTCATCTACATGCCTACTTATCGTTGTTCCTGCCATGTTTGAATCTGTTTTATAACTTGCTATGTTTACATGGGTGCCATCATATCTTCTGTTCCTTTTTTGGCTCATGGTCAGTAAGGGACTTTTGTTCTATGCATTTATTAGTATCATGCCATGCCTTTGTTTGCCATGATAAGTTCCTGTAACATGTTGTTTGATAGCTCTAAACATTGCAACCTGATGTTATTTCTGCAAAGTCTGAAACTGATATTATTTGCAATCTTGCCATGTGTGTTTGAGCATGTTCTAGTGATTTCTGGAGATAGCTCAGTGTTCATGTTTTGTTATGCTTTACCTGTAAATCATGCCCATGCCTTTTGTTTTCTTTTTGAGGTCCTGTAGCATGTTGTTTTGATGCTTGCAAGATGCCTAGTTGCTGTTTTGGAGAGATTGTTGCTATAACTTGTTTCATGTGTGTGTGTGTTGAACCGTTGCTCCGTTTTGAGTGTGCTCTATATGAAACTTGCTTTTTTGCATGTAGTTTCATATTATCATGTTGCATCCATGTTTTGAGGTGTTTGCTTGATGTTTGTATGCATTTTGCATCAATGTCATGCTTAACTTGTTTTGCTCATATCTTCTAGGTCGTAGCTCCAAATCTAATGAACTTTATATGTAACTTGACTAGAATCTCGTGTGGATCATCTTGGTGCATTTTAACTTGCAGTTTAACAACTTGAACATAAGGATTATTCAGATCTGGACCCATTTCGAAATTTGCATATGAGGACTTACCGGAATTGTTATATGTTGTTCCCGGCCTCATTTAAACTTGCCTTGATGTGTTGCTCTTGTTTGCATCATCTCTTGCCATGAGTAGCTTCATGTAGTCTTGTCTTGCATCATACTTGTTGTGCATCATGCCTTGTTCATGTGTGGTGTGTTTACTATGTTATGTGCTTCTTCTCGATAGTTCCCGTTTCGTTGCGATTGTGAGGATTCGTTCGTCTACGCTTGGTTCGTCTTCGTGGCTTCATCTTCTTCATGAACTCGTTCTTCTTCCTTGCAGGATTTCAGGCAAGATGACCGCTACCCTGGATCTCACTACTATCATTGCTATGCTAGCTGCTTCGTTCTATCGCTATGCTGCGTTACCTATCTTTTGCTCATCAAGCCTCCCCAATTGCCATGAACCTCTAACCTTTGACACCCTTCCTAGCAAACCGTTGCTTGGCTATGTTACCGCTTTTCTCAGCCCTCTTATAGCGTTGCTAGTTGCAGGTGAAGTTGAAGATTTCCCCATGGCGGACAGGATTTTGGTTGGAATATCACAATATCTCTTATATTATTAATGCATCTATATACTTGGTAAACGGTGCAAGACTCGGCCTTATGCCTGGTGTTATGTTCCACTCTTGCCTCCCTAGTTTCCTTCATACCGGTGTTATGTTCCCGGATTTTGCGTTCCTTATGCGGTTGGGTGATTTATGGGACCTCCTTGACAGTTCGCTTTGAATAAAACTCCTCCAGCAAGGCCCAACCTTGGTTTTACCATTTGCCTCACCACCACCTATATTTCCCTTGGGAGTAATTAACCCAAGAGTCATCTTTATTTTAGCCCCCCCCCCCCGGGCCAGTGCTTGTCTAAGTGTTGGTCCGAACCAAGCTGCCTGCGGGGCCACCTCGGGGAAACTCAAAGTCTAGTTTTACTCGTAGCCTGTCTCATCCGGTATTGCCCTGAGAACGAGATATGCGCAGCTCCTATCGGGATTGTCGGCACATCGAGTGATCTTGCTGGTCTTGTTTTACCATTGTCGAAATGTCTTGTAAAACGGGATTCCGAGTCTGATCGGGTCTTCCTAGGAGAAGGTATATCCTTCGTTGATCGCGAGAGCTTATCATGGGCTAAGTTGGGACACCCCTGCAGGGTATAAACTTTCGAAAGCCGTGCCTGCGGTTATAGGCAGATGGGAATTTGTTAATGTCCAGTTGTAGATGACTTGACACCAGATCCGAATTAAAACGCATCAACCGTGTGTGTAGCCATGATGGTCTCTTTTCGGCGGAGTCCGGGAAGTGAACACGGTCTTTGGGTTATGTTTGACGTAAGCAGGAGTTCAGGATCACTTCTTGATCATTACTAGTTGACGACCGTTCCATTTGCTCTCTTCTGGCTCTTATTTGCGTATGTTAGCCACCATATATGCTTAGTCGCTGCTGCAGCCTCACCACTTTACCCCTTCCTTTCCCTTTAAGCTTTGCTAGTCTTGATACCCATGGTAATGGGATTGCTGAGTCCTCGTGGCTCACAGATTACTAGAACCACAATTGCAGGTACAGGTTATGCGATGATCATGACGCGAGAGCGATGCTTGCTTGCGTTGAGTTCTTCTTCTGCTTCTTCGATCAGGGGATAGGTTCCAGGTCAGCAGCCTGGGCAAGCAGGGTGGATGTCGTTTGAGCTTCTGTTTGTGTTTCATCCGTAGACAGATGGTGCTCTTATGTAAGATGATGTTGTATTCGTGTGGCATTGTATGCCTTATGTATGTATCCCCATCTATTATGAAATGTTGATGTAATGATATCCACCTTGCAAAAGCGTTTCAATATGCGGGTCTATCCTTGGTGGGACCTTCGAGTTCCTTTTGGATATGGTCGCATATTGGGCGTGACAAGCTGGTATCAGAGCCTCGACCGACCTTAGGAGCCCCCTTCATTGATCGTGTAGTTTGGCCATTGTTGAGTCTAGAAGAAAACTATTTTCAAAGTCTAGTTATACCGGAGAGTAGGAATTCTTTTTACTCCTCAGCCCCTTCGTCGCTCTGGTTAGGAATCTTGACGTAGGTGTTTTGAATTACTCCTCTTCCCTTTCAAACTTTCTTTAGGATCACGCAGTTGGTTTTTCGATCGTTGGTTCTCAGCTCTTTTTATCCGGTGCATTTCTCGTCAAGTTGACTCGAACCTCTTCATCTTTGCAAGTTCAATCATTAGTTGTTTTCTTTTCCCACCCGCCCTCCCGTTTCTTCTTGGAGCCGGAGTCCATAATCGAGTATCCATCCTACTCGTGCGAAGTCTTTGCTTTCTTTCCTCAATGATTTTAACCGGTGTTTTCTCTTCAAGTTATTCGTCGGTTCCCCTTCCAAGTTGCCTTTGTTTTCCCGCCCTCCCACCCTCTTCTTCCTGGAGCTTGAGTCTCTTTCGAGCATCAACTTCATTCATGTGGAGCCTCTTCAGTCTTCCCTCAATTATTACAACTGGTGATTTATCTTTTGTTCGTCATTCTTCATCTCTTTTCCGGTGGACTCAATTCAAGTTTTTCGGTAGTGATCACATTATTTTCCTTGGATCAAGTGTTTTCCCTGCTTGTTCGCCTCTCGCCAGTTTATCATTCCAGAGTGTTCAAGACATCTCAGGAGATTCGTTTGTGTTCGAATTAATTCGAGGTTGTCACCTCATTCAAATACTTCAATTGTTCCGGTGCATCATCTATCTGCTCAACATCCTTTCCAACGGTGTTTTATTTTAGTGGGCCCTAACCCACAGGTCTTTTTCCAGGATCTTACCTGACTCTTCTAATTTCCCGAAGTTATTCCAAATTCTTTTCAGAGTTTGACGTAAGAATGAATTTCATCAGTCGGATGCGTTTCCAAGATCGATTTCAAATCATTTCATTCTTGGCTCAACCTCTTTGCTTTCCATTCTCCCGGAGTATCTCAGTAATTTCGGTGGTGTTTCTCGTCGTCTTTCTCAGCTTTGAAGACCGAAGAAGAGTTCCTCTTAAACCTTATCGATTCTCTTGAAGTTTCGTGGTTCTAGCTTCATGTTATCCTCGCAGATTATTCCATTTGTCAGATATTCTTTTTTCTTACCCATCCGGAGTATGTCAGAAGTTGTTTTTCCGTTTCTTTTCACCGGAGGCCATCGTTCCAGAAGAATTCTTCGTCCTAACATTTCAGCTACCGTTATCCAATTATCCCGGTGATTCAGTCTCTTTCATCAGTCATTTTCGAATTCTTATGGTGGTTCATTCAAGATTCTTTTCTTTGATTATCATTTTATCCATTCCTTCTTTCCAATCCTACCGGTGGTTCATGAAGACTTTCTCAAGTTTTGTGCTATAACCCCCTTAATCCTTTTCAAGAAGAATAAGTAGTATGCAAAATCCGGTTGTCATTAATTAAATTGGACGAAGGATAAACATACAATAAATCTTATTCTTATTTCATCCAAGTGAGTAATCCTTTCCTTCGGAGTTTGTTCTTGACGAATAAATTCTAGTTCCAAGTGTCTTCATCTTTTCTTTTCTGGAGTTCAAATTTCCTCGACCATTTCGTTGGAACCCCCATCTAAATCATCGCAAGGCTCATCTTATTCTTTCATTCTTCATTCTATCTCATCATCCTTTTGTTACCGGAGTTCTTCATGGTGTTTCTTCATGATTCAATTCATTCTTCAAGAGTTCATTAAGATTTTGTTGGATGAGTTCAAGTATCTTTTCTTCTCGCATCTCGAAGTGCAATTAATTCTCCGTATTATTTTGAAGTGGAGTTTTGCATTTCTTCGTTCCTCTCAGCTATCCAATCATTTCCATTTGTGGCCGGTTATCACCTTATGATCTTGATATGTTACCTGTAAGTCCACTACAAGCCTATTCTTTTCGTTGTTGATTTAATCAACAATTCCGTTCAACCCTTCCTTCTAAGTTCTTGTCATTCAATTCTCTCAATTCCTCTGAAGGCTTTGCGTTGTTCATCTCATCAAGTGCCATCCCATCTTGTGAAGTTCTTGTTCTATTCTTTCCATTTTCAGCCGGAGTGCTGCCTAAATCCTTTCGGTCTTATTCGTTTCTTATCTCGTTCTAACCAGAGTGGTTTCATAGTCTATCTGATTCCGTGAGCTTTCGATTCTCGTCATTCTCGTCGTTCCTCTCTTCTTCTCGAGTGCTCTCAATTCTTTGCTTCTTATCTTGAGTTCTTGTTTCACCTCATCCCTTTTCCCTTCCGTCTCGGTCCTAAGATCTAGGGACGAGATCTCTTGTTAGTGGAGGAGTGTTGTAACGCCCCGAATTCGATGCGCTAGGTGTCCGCCAGTTATTCGCCGTCGTTGCCATGTCATTTGCTTGCGTGTTGCATTTTATCATGTCATCATGTGCATTGCATTGCATACGTGTTGGTTTCTTGCATCCAAGCATTTTCCCCGTTGTCCGTTTTGCAATTCGGCACTCCTATGTCCTCCGGCGTCCCCTTTTTGTCTCCTGTTGTGAGCGGGTGTTAAACGTTCTCGGAATGGACCGAGTCTTGACAAGCGGCCTTGGTATACCACCGGTAGACCGCCTTTCAAGTTTCGTGTCATTTGGAGTCCGTTTGATACTCCAACGGTTAACCGCCTAGCCCGAAACCCCCCTTTCTCTTTGCAGCCCAACACCCCTCCAAAGTGGCGCAACACCCATCCTAACCCCCTCCTTGCTCTCGGTCGTTCGATCATGATCGTGTGGGCGAAAACCTCTCCTCATTTGGACTCTCCTAGCTCCCTCTATCTATAAATATGTGTTCTCCACGAAATTCCGCAGTCCAAACCCCCGAAACCCTAGCTTTCGTCCTCCTCCCGCCGCCGGACATGTCCATATCGTGCCGGACATGTCCGCGCCGCCGCTCCTCACCCAATCACGCAGTGCCACATGTCCTCCGCCGCCGTCCTCGCGCCGCCGGCCCACGGAGCCCATCCGGGGCCCAGATCTCACCGCCGCGACGGCTGCGCCGCGCCGCCCCGCCATCGCCCGTGGTCGCCGCTGCCTCCGGGGAAACGCGCCATCCCGGATCCATCCTCCCCGACTCCTCTCCGGCCCACCGGCCGCCTCCCCGTCCTCTACTCCGGCGATGCTCCGGCCACCTCAGGATCCGCGCCGTCCCGCTCCAGATCTGACGAGGTTGACTTCTTCCCCTCTCGAAATTCTGCCCAGTCCCCGAATATTTTGCATAATGTTGCCCTGTTCATCGCATCATAACTCTGTTCATGTAGCACAGTTTCGTGCGTGTAATAAGTCAAATTGTTCGCCTTGACGAGTACTTCATTTCATTCCATTGCATCATATTCATTTGAGCTCATCTTGATGCCCGAATCATCGTTGCAAGAGTGCTTCATGATGTTGTCTGCTGTCTGTTAACAGAACATGCTCATTTTTCATTTTTGCCATGATTGATGTGTGCATCCTATGAGGTTGATGTCTACATGTGTTTTAAACTATGCAATGCCATCTTTACAGTGGTGTATGCCATGTATTTTTGTGATCGATGTGGTGACTAGCACAAGCATGCAAACTAGGCTTCGTAATGTTGCTGATTTTAGTCCCTGTTCTGCTGTTATTTTGATGTCATGTAAACATGATGCTACAGAGAGATCCATGCATATTTTGAGATACTTCAGTAAGGATGTTTTGAACATATGGTTATGATCTATCCATTCATTCCCCTGTCTGCAATTATGGAGTAGTCTAGAATGTCATTTCCGTGCTCTACTTTTGCTACAAAATGTTTCCTCGCAGATTGTTTACATGTTATTCAATTTTGCCAAGGTTGTTGTAGTTGATCCTTGCATGCTATGAACTTTTTCTTGCCTTGGTTTGTTTCATAAACATGTCTTCTTGATGATGCTATGCTTATCTTGTCATGCAATGACTTGTGGTGAGTGAATCAAGCTTGCTTAGTAGTGTACTTGTTGCTGTTTTGCTAGGCTGAATCTGTTATTTCGTGATGCTATGTAAACCTGCTTCTACAAATCATTCCATGCATAATCTGGAGATGTTCACTAAGGGTGTTTTGTTCTACATGTTATACTCTATCCATCCATGCCCCTAGTTGTAATTATAGCTTGCTGTAGCTTGTTGTAATCTTGCTCCAAAGTTGCTAAATAATGTTGCTGTCAGCCTATTAACATTAAGTTCAGTTGTTGCCATGATTGTTGCTAGTGTTCCATGCACCCTATGAACTTGCTATTGCCATGCTTAGCTTCATAATCATGTCTTCTTACTGTTGGTTGCCTTGCCATGCCATGTATTGCTCCGTGGTGAGTGGTACAAGCTCATCTACATGCCTACTTATCGTTGTTCCTGTCATGTTTGAATCTGTTTTATAACTTGCCATGTTTACATGGGTGCCATCATATCTTCTGATCCTTTTTTGGCTCATGGTCAGTAAGGGACTTTTGTTCTATGCATTTATTTGTATCATGTCATGCCTTTGTTTGCCATGATAAGTTCCTGTAACATGTTGTTTGATAGCTCTAAACATTGCAACCTGATGTTATTTCTGCAAAGTCTGAAACTGATATTATTTGCAATCTTGCCATGTGTGTTTGAGCATGTTCTAGTGATTTCTAGAGATAGCTCAGTGTTCATGTTTTGTTATGATTTACCTGTACATCATGCCCATGCCTTTTGTTTTCTTCTTGAGGTCCTGTAGCATGTTGTTTTGATGCTTGCAAGATGCCTAATTGCTCTTTTGGACAGATTGTTGCTATAACTTGTTTCATGTGTGTGTGTTGTACCGTTGCTCCGTTTTGAGTGTGCTCTATATGAAACTTGCTTGTTTTTGCATGTAGTTTAATATTATCATGTTGCATCCATGTTTTGAGGTGTTTGCTTGATGTTTGTAAGCATTTTTCATCAATGTTATGCTTAACTTGTTTTGCTCATATCTTCTAGGCCGTAGCTCCAAATCTAATGAACTTTATATGTAACTTGACTAGAATCTCGTGTAGATTATCTTGGTGCATTTTAACTTGCGGTTTAACAACTTGAACATAAGGATTATTCATATCTAGACCCATTTCGAAATTTGCATATGAGGACTTACCGGAATTGTTATATGTTGTTCCCGGCCTCATTTAAACTTGCCTTGATGTGTTGCTCTTGTTTGCATCATCTCTTGCCATGATTAGCTTCATGTAGTCTTGTCTTGCATCATACTTGTTGTGCATCATGCCTTGTTCATGTGTGGTGTGTTTAGTATGTTGTGTGCTTCTTCTCGATAGTTCCCGTTTCGTTGCGATCGTGAGGATTTGTTTGTCTACGCTTGGTTCGTCTTCGTGGCTTCATCTTATTCATGGACTCGTCCTTCTTCCTTGCGGGATTTCAGGCAAGATGACTGCTACCCTGGATCTCACTACTATCATTGCTATGCGAGTTGCTTCGTTCTATCGCTATGCTGCGTTACCTATCTTTTGCTCATCAAGCCTCCCAAATTGCCATGAACTTCTAACCTTTGACACCCTTCCTAGATAACCATTGCTTGGCTTTACCGCTTTGCTCAGCCCTCTTATAGCGTTGCTAGTTGCAGGTGAAGTTGAAGATTTCCCCATGGCAGACAGGATTTTGGTTGGGATATCACAATATCTCTTATATTATTAATGCATCTATATACTTGGTAAAGGGTGGAAGACTCGGCCTTATGCCTGGTGTTTTGTTCCACTCTTGCCGTCCTAGTTTCCGTCATACCGGTGTTATGTTCCCGGATTTTGCGTTCCTTACGCGGTTGGGTGATTTATGGGACCCCCTTGACAGTTCGCTTTGAATAAAACTCCTCCAGCAAGGCCCAACCTTGGTTTTACCATTTGCCTCACCACCACCTATATTTCCCTTGGGAGTAATTAACCCAAGGGTCATCTTTATTTTATCCCCCCCCCGGGCCAGTGCTTGTCTAAGTGTTGGTCCGAACCGAGCCGCCTGCGGGGCCACCTCGGGGAAACTCGAAGTCTGGTTTTACTCGTAGCCTGTCTCATCCGGTGTTGCCCTGAGAACGAGATATGCACATCTCCTATCGGGATTGTCGGCGCATCGGGCGGTCTTGCTGGTCTTGTTTTACCATTGTCGAAATGTCTTGTAAACCGGGATTCCGAGTCTGATCGGGTCTTCTTGGGAGAAGGTATATCCTTCGTTGATCACGAGAGCTTATCATGGGCTAAGTTGGGACACCCCTGCAGGGTATAAACTTTCGAAAGCCGTGCCTGAGGTTATAGGCAGATGGGAATTTGTTAATGTCCAGTTGTAGATAACTTGACACCAGATCCGAATTAAAACGCATCAACCGTGTGTGTAGCCGTGATGGTCTCTTTTCGCTGGATTCAGGGAAGTGAACACGGTCTTTGGGTTATGTTTGACGTAAGCAGGAGTTCAGGATCACTTCTTGATCATTACTAGTTGACGACCGTTCCATTTGCTCTCTTCTCGCTCTTATTTGCGTATGTTAGCCACCATATAGGCTTAGTCGCTGCTGCTGCCTCACCACTTTACCCCTTCCTTTCCCTTTAAGCTTTGCTAGTCTTTGATACCCATGGTAATGGGATTGCTGAGTCCTCATGTCTCACAGATTACTACAACCACAGTTGCAGGTACAGGTTATGCGATGATCATGACGCGAGAGCGATGCTTGCTTGCGTTGAGTTCTTCTTCTGCTTCTTCGATCAGGGGATAGGTTCCAGGTCGGCAGCCTGGGCTAGCAGGGTGGATGTCGTTTGAGCTTCTATTTGTGTTTCATCCGTAGACGGATGGTGCTCTTATGTAAGATGATGTTGTATTCGTGTGGCATTGTATGCCTTATGTATGTATCCCCATCTATTATGAAATGTTGATGTAATGATATCCACCTTGCAAAAGCGTTTCAATATGCGGGTCTATCCTTGGTGGGACCTTCGAGTTCCTTTTGGATAGGGTCGCATATTGGGCGTGACAACTTGCCTCACTTGGGTAGATCTTCACAAAATAGGCGATCTCCTTGCCCTTAAAACTCCTTGGTTCAACTCCACAATCTTGACGGAGACTCCCAAGTGACACCTAACCAATCTAGGAGACACCACCCTCCAAAAGGTAATAGATGGTGTGTTGATGATGAACTCCTTGCTCTTGTGCTTTAAATGATAGTCTCCCCAACACTAAACTCTCCCACACAGATTTGGCTATGGTGGATAGATGATATGAGTGGAAAGCAACTTGGGGATGGCTAGAGATCAAGATTCTTGTGGTTGGAATGGAATGTCTTGGTCTCAACACATGTGTGGGTGGTTCTCTCTTAGAAAATGAATGCTCGAAGTGTAGGCACGTTCTGATGGCTTTTTCCATGAATGAAGAATGGGTGGAGGGCTATATATAGCCTCCACACAAAATCTAACCATTACACACAGATTCCCAAACTCGGCGAATGGTAAAACTCAGTAAGACCGACTCAGGTCAAAATTTGAATGTTAGGCTTTTCGGTGGGACCGATACAATCAATTCGGTGAGACCGATGTGCTAGGGTTAGGGCATAACGTAATCTTGCTGAGACTGATCAGATGAACTCGGTGGGACCGATTTCAGTAATAGGCACATAGAGCGTTGGTCAGGCAAACTCGGTGGGTCCGATTCGCTCATCTCGGTGAGACTAAAACGTTACGAAAAGGAAATAGGGAGTTTGCAATCCCATCTCGGTGAGACCAAGATACCTATCGGTGAAACCGAAGTGACTAGGGTTTGTAGCACTAGCTATGTCAAGTGAACTCGGTGGCACCGGATATATCAAATCGGTAGGGCCGAGTTTGACTTTTAGGTTTAGGACATATGTGGAAATGAGGAAGTGGTCGAGGGTTTTGTAGCATATCACTAAGCATTTTGAGCAAGTAAACCATTAAGCAACACCTCATCCCCTTTTAATAGTACTGGCTTTCCTATGGACTCAATGTGATCTTGGATCACTTAAATAAAATTGTAGAGTCTTGAGCTTGTTGCCAATATGTGTCCTTAGCATTTTGAGGGGTCCACATCTCTAATCCATGCCATGCCAATCATTGCACTACTAGGAAAAAGTCTAGCAGTAGCGTGCATATTAGGTGTATTAGTAGCGCGGGGTGCTGCGCTACTGATACGGCCACTGGTACGCGTCGGTGCTATACAAAGGGTTTAAAACCCCTTTCCGCGACGGCATTTGGAACCGTCACCTAGTGAGTGGGGGTGATTAGGAGGTCCTTCCCACACGACCCAGAAACCGTCGGCGATAGGGACCCTATAGTACTCCTTTTCATTTGTGGTTGCATTGCCATCGCAATCAGAATTATGTGGTGCTACGTTTACAATGCCCGGCCCATCACAAACGGTTCACTATTATAGAACGTGTATGATAAGCATACAATCACACACATTCGCTTTTCACAAACCGTATGCGATTACTAATGAAGAAGATTAGCTAATCGTCGTACGAGTGTCGGATAGGATTACGAAATGTTGGAGGTCGTAACATCATCGTACACGACAACTATGACACATGCTATTCTGTGGTGCAATGTTTATGATGCATACTTCATCAGAAACAGTTCATGGTTGTGAATCGTGTACGATAAGGCAACTATCGCACATGCTATTCTGTGGTGCAACATTTACGATGCATACTTCATTAGAAATAGTTCGTGGTTGCGAATCGTGTACGATACGGCAACTATCGCAAACAGTTAGTCTGCCAGCACCGTTTGTCATATTCTCTGACATCGCACACACTTTGCAAAAGGCAACTGTGTCCATGCTTGCACACGTTTCCTCTCCGTGAACCATCTCGGATTATGGTGTATCTCGCAAACGTTTGTATTTTACCAACCGTGTGTGCCGTAACAACCTGGAGAGCATAATTTCATCATAATTTAATTTCTGCTATATCAAATTCAAATTGAAATTGAATGTATGATATAGATTTATTCATATCCATCAGGTTCAGACAATCAATGAATTATTCAATTCATAGGTACACATCAAGAATTACATAAGAACCAAATAAAGAATGATGAACCATAGTTGTATACTTGTATATTAAAGACGGTAAAGAAAGAGGCAAAATACATTCTGGCTACTGAATAAGGTGAAGCGGAATGCCCATATTGTGCCCTCCTCCATGCAAAAGGCACACACAACTCTAGTCCAACCCCTTGTGATGGCCGACCGCCCACCCTTCACGGTCTTCATGGAAACATCTAGATAATCATCGTGTTCTGGTAGAAATACTTTAACCTTTGCATGCCCACCAATCATGTAGTTTGAGAGGTAATCTTCAGTAAACTGCTTTGGGAACCACTGCAAAGGAAAAAAGATTCAGACGTTGTCATCTAACACAACTCATTATGGGCAGTAAAAAGAAGGTTGTAGAGTTCTTACTTACCATCTTGTAGTTCGCTGTTGTATTGGATAAAGTGTAAACAAATAGTTTAACTGCCATCTTTTGACCCATTTTACTACCAATCTTTATCAGCTTCCTCACTTGATGCTGGTTCATCGATATCTCATTTCCCCATACACAGAAAGTGTCGATGCGTGGATCTTTACCAATGACATATGTACCTAAAAGCACCTAGTTAATATTAGAAGATAAACACCAATTGCACAATGATGTAGTACAACACTCTCATATAATATCTTATAACATCCAATATACTCACATATTAGATGAATTAACATCTTATATTATGGGCCAGAAGGAGTTTATTGCATTCTTACAAATTATCGGCTGATTAACTGCTGCTGTATCCATGGGTTAGAGTTAGTTTGAGCTAGTTCGGGCTCAAATAGCCCTAAAGTATATCTAAACATGAGGGCTAGTTTGAGCTAGTTGCATCTATAACCCACACAAAAAAAACTATCCAACCCAAGAGGTGCTGATTGGAGCTAGTTCTCCTAGTGCATTTATTGTCAATCTAAGTATCAAATCTTGTCATCCAAACACCTCTTTGGATGGAGTTAGTTCAGGGTTAGTCATGAGCTAGAAACTAATTAACTCTAACCTCTAAGCTAAGTTGAGTATCCAAACAGGGTTGTGTTGTTGTTGTTGCTGCTGCTGCTCTTCTACGTGTATCTAGACATCATCAAAACATTAAGGTAATACTCTTCCTTGTTGCTATGTAGCCTAGGATTGCATATGTAGACATTAAGTACAGTGCATGTTGCTATGTAGCCTCAGATATATTACATATGGCCCTAATTAACCTAACGATAAATGGGTTGCAGATATATTTAGTTAAAAGTCAGATTCACCGATTAGTCCCTTATCAGCCCCCGGCCTATATGGTACCAGCTACCAATATCCTGAACAGTGAGCATATATAAGCCATGGGATGAATCTCACCTCAATGGAAAACAGCAGTCGTTCCCAAAATTGTCCTTTGTAGGGACACCGAGAAGCATGTTAAGCACAACAGGCTAAACATCAACCAAAATTATCCATGGCAGACAAAATAATCTCCAAAAGATAGCTTTAGTGTGCAGGTTTAAGAACACTAGTAAAGCAAAACAAGTGAAAAGGTGTGTTAACTGCAACAGGCCTAACATTTAACAACAAGAAAACATAGTCATTCAAACTGGTATTGTGCCAGTCTAAGTACACTAGTTATTGTTAAATAAAAATGGAAAGGCGTGTTTAACTGCAAGATGCAGCAACCAAATGTAGTCCTTCATGCCATGTTTGTTTCAGCTTCACTTCGATTTTAATCACCTGTGGATTTGCTTCAGTGGTGAAGCAGTTTCTGTGAATCAGCTTCACCACCGAAGTACACTTTAAGGTGCTTCGGGAAATTGCACTAAAAATGACCCAAATCCAGATTCAGCTTCACTAGCAAAGCTGATTCCAAATAGTTGTTTGTTTCGGATTCCAGATTCGGCTTCACTGGCAAATTTGAATCTGGTCCCAGAATCCGAAACAAACAGGGCCATGGTGGTATTGTTGAAACTGGTACTGATGAAATTGAACTGCATAGTTCATCCTTGCACAAATAGAACATCACATTGTGAATAACTGGAATAAACAAGGCATACTAAGAACAACCAAAGATAGCATTTGAAACTGGACATATGCCAACTACAAACAACAAAACAATCAAAAAACTTCTAAAGAGGCATATGCTAGCTATAACAGGCTTAACAGTAAGCAAATATATGCATTCCTATCGATATGTTTAAAACTGGATTGATGAAATGTATTGCACAGTAAATAATTGCACATACAGAGCATCGCATTGTGAACAACTGAAATAAACAAGGCATACTGCAAACAACCCGATATAGCAATTAAAACTGAAAATATTCTCACTACACTACAAAAGGGACTCGACAAAAGAAATCATGGGTTTCCCCCTGTGAAGAGGCATGGCAAAACAAATCATGGGTTTCCTCACTTGTCACAAATGGGCTCATTCCGTGGGAAGAGAATGGACCCTGGATGCGCTCCATGTTGTTGCAGATGGGCTCCTTCCCCTTGGAAGAGCACGGCTGTACGGTGCCCTCCCTGATGTCGCAGACGGGCTCTTTCCCCTTGGAAGAGTAGATGGGCTCTTTCCCCTTGGAAGTGCCAGAGATGGTGCCCTCCTCGTGGTCGCCGTCGATAAGGTCTGACTTGGAAGTTGTGGATCCCAAGCCATCGTCGCAGAACGTGTCCTTCAGAAATGACAAAAGGGGCTCGATGAAGATGTAGGATGGCAAGTTGTTGACAGCGAGCTAGAGGAGATCAACGGCGGGGCCATGCATGAGATCGACGGCGGTTGAACCCGAGGGGTTGGGAGTGGGCCACTTAACCTATGACATAGCACGCCTCAGGCCGTCGCTATTGATGACCTCGATGTTGTAGCCGGCGAAAGAGACATGCCCGCATACTCTAGCCCGCTACTTGAGTTCCTGCCGCGAGTAATGGTCGCCAGCTTCCTTAGCGACGTCAGGCGAAGAGACCGCGATACACCTCTTTTGGGTCAGTCGCTCCTCGAGCTCCACGGCAAGCGTAGCCGAGCTTAGGCTGTGACGCTCTGGAGTGGGGGATGGGGACGGGAATGGGGATCTAGGGAAAAGGGGCGTTTGGCAGGCATCATCTAAGAAACTCAGGGCGTCCTTGGTATGGTGACCGGTGGGTAAGCTGCACGGGCAAATAGACAGAAGTTGATAATGGA
>NC_057807.1:60619866-60620762 GCF_018294505.1 Triticum aestivum
CTGAGGAGGTTTTGTTGTGTGCGTGTGTGTGGAGGGGGGCGGGGGGTGTGTTTGAGGAAATGGCATGGGTACTGAAAATTTTACAACGCGAGAGTGAAATACCGGGGCTAATGAAAATTTTGATGATGGTGCAGCCCACACGGTCCGAAGATAACAACCGTGTGTTATGAAACAGAAAAACCCTCGAGGCGGGCAGATATTTTCTAGGGGCAGGCAGGATTGGGAATAAGAAACATCGCACACAGTCCAGAGATAATAACCGTGTGTTATGAAACACAAAAATCCTCCTCAAGGCGGGCATATATTTTCTAGGGATGCAATGGGATTGGGAAGATGAAACATCGCACACGGTCCGGAGATAACAACTGTGTGTTATGAAACAAAGAAACCCTCGAGGCGGGCAGATATTTTTGAGAGGGGGAGCCTCGTGGAGCCCAATGTACTGTGTGAATGTGTGCGTGATAGGGGCGCCAGCGTGGCACACAGTTAGTTTGAGTGAACCATGTCTGTTGTGTCATCCAACTTGTTTAATGTTCATAAATTTGGTGAAAAATGACACGGGAGAGGGTCAGAGCACGAACGCACTTGCATGTTGACCAAATTTATATGTATGAAAATGGTGGTTTGATTTTCAAATACCAAATGCAACTTCGATGTCGCATCTATGTCACAAAGTGCACGATATTGCTTGCCCCCCCTCGTGTCGGCATGAAGGGAATCCTAAGCTATGAATGCATGCCCCGCCCCCCACCCCAACCAAGGCTTAGCTAGCAAAGTGGGAAGTAGCTAGCAGCCCCCCTACCTCATGTCGACACGAAGGGAATCATAAGCTATCAATGCATGCGCCGCCCCCCGGCCCAGCCGGGGCTCACCTAGCAAAGTGCAAAGTAGCTAGC
>NC_057807.1:60621406-60642882 GCF_018294505.1 Triticum aestivum
ACACACACACTTTTAAGTCAGCAGGCCAGAGAGGCATCTCACCAAGATTGATTGTAAAACGGACCAAGAATAATCCACCATGATCGTACAACCTCTCTCTTGTTGCTGGTCAAAGTGATGGTCGTCCATGCAACCCCAGATAGGCCATCTCGCCAATAATCACGCAAGTAGCTAGTCCCCGAAGACAACCACTTCATGCGTGTGGCACAAACATATGTATGGATCAGGTGCGTTTTTTAGTACACAATGGAACAACTTTGATGTGGCACCGTGAAATCGAACTAGAAATCCCTAGACTGAGTGAGGGTTAGGTTGGTGATGCATATGTATGTTACAACACACTTCCGATGACGGAGATTCATGCATGCATGCGCGTGCATAGTATATGCGCTCAAACTTTAATTAGGTCTGAAACACACCATGACCTATACTACGATAATACGAACCAAATGAAGAATATCCGCCATGGTAACCTATCTTGTTGTCGGTCAAGGTGACCATGGATGTCCACGCGGGCCCACGAATATATATATATATATAGGCTTTTCGCCGATAACACTGCAAGGGAGTGTACCATTCGAAGACAACCACTACATGCACATGTATGGAGGTGATGCATGCATGCATGTTTGAATACCATTTCACAACATTGATGTGGCGCGTGCCTCGAAAATCGTACTCTCCCCACAAAGAGCGAGACCGGTTCCTCACGTGTCTTGTACTAGCCACTTTGACTCGATGGGAGGGATTCATGCGTACACATACATGCGATATATATACTGTATTTACAAGAAAAAAATAACCCCCTCCTAATTAAGTCAAATTTAACACTCTCGTTGTCACGCAAAAAGTAGTGATGGACCAAGCGGGCCCATAAATGGAAAGCATCGATACCGCTGATAACCCCTTAACTGGGTGTGAGAGGACAACCACCATCGCTTTGCAATTGGGCCAAATATATGTTGAATATAATAAATAAAATGCACAACTTTGATGTGCCACACATGCCTCAAAAATCATAAACCATGCACCCACACAGAGCGAGGTTCATGAAGCGTACTACATATGATGGTCCCCTTCCCCCTCTTCGACGCATACTATATGCTCCTACCATAATACAACCCAAAAAGAATCATCATCGATGGTCAAATTAATTAACCTCTCTCGATGTAGCTAGGTCAAAGTGATGCACATATGCATCAACGATGGCCTCGTGGGCCCACAGATGGAAGCATCACAAGTGAGTGTCCTAGCTAGGATAACCACCACCCGCATGCATCTGGCGCAAAGAGGTGTTGTGTGATGTTTGAATAGCCTTTTTCAAAATTTTGATGTGGCACGTGCCTCGGAGACCAAAAAGTCCTGACACTGAGTGAGGGGTGTACCTGTTCACGGACGCGCACGTATAGTGTGTGTGTGTGTGTGTGTGTGTGTATATATATATATATATATATATATGCTAGTCCCCTCCCACCTCCTCGACGTGTACTATATACCACCATAACACAAACAAAAAAGATTCTACCTTGCTGGTCAAATTAACCTCACTACCGGATGTTCGTCAAAGTGATGGATGACGACCTCGCGGGCCCACAGAAAGCGTCATACGCGAGTATAGAGTGTCGTGTAGGACAACCATCGAATGCATGTGGCCAAAACATGTATCTATGAAAGGGTTGTGTAATGTTTTAAATTACGAATTCACGACTCTGATGCGGCACCGACCTATCTAACAAAATGTCCAACCCACATGGTGGGTCACAACTTGTAGTGTACTGCGATCCACTCACCACCCCCAGACGCACACACCCACACAGACACACCACGAATCCACCACAACTACGGTGTATATTAAAATAATTCTCCCGTGGTGGACATATATATGTTACTAAAGGAGGGACGTTTTAATTTCGAAAAAAATCAGAGATCATTAAGACGTTTTAGTACATTAATTGATCTATTTTCTATGGGTATAATGTGCAAAAATCAAATTCGAGCTACATGCACACGTGATAGTGCTCCTAAATGGACTGCGAAAACACATGTGTCTCACTGGTGCATGTTTACTCCCGGTGCAACAAATTTCAAACAATGAGAATCTTGATTTTTAAATTCTAGTACATCCAAAACTTATTTAAAGTTCATGAAACTTACCATGTTGTCATATGGACACCAATACAAAGTTGCATTGTACTTTTTTTGGTCAAATTTGAGTCCAGTTTTGATGTAATCTTTATCTAATTACAAACGGGAGATTATTAATAATGGGGAACCAATATCCCAAACGGCCTATTTATTCGAACCGTGAGTGTTAGACCAACAATGAATATGTGTCATGCTTCAGTTAAGCAAAAAATAAAGCGGCATCATTAATCATCCAAATGGAAAAACAATATACGTGCCGCCACGCGACCCGTGTACCGTGCGAGTAGGCGTGAGTTGACGGAACGCATGTGAGCAGTCTGCTGCGCAGGCAGACCGGGAGGCGTGCGTGCAGGTGTGTAAATTGACGGAGGCGTGCTCACTGCGTAGTGTCATCGGGAGGCGTGCGAGTAGCTGTGTGAAATGACAGTAGGCATGCCCGAGCCAGTGGTTTGACCGCGGACCGCCTCTCTCCCACTACTCCATATTAATGGTGCACCCGAGCGACCGCACCCCCCATCCTCGCCACACACACAATCCCCTCTCTCCGCTTGCATCCTCGACGCCTCTCTCAGTCATCAAAGCCGTCAGTGTATGAGGATGCCGCTGAAGCGCCCCATCGGAGGGAGTGGCGACGCCGGGGTTGCTAAAGCACCGGAGCATGGCATGGAGATGGAGACAGAGGTTGCCGCCGTAGATGGCGTCGAGCTTCCACAGCCGGCGGCGGAGTTCCACACCGACTCTGGCGATGACTCGGGCGACGACTCCGGCAACCACTCCGGCAATGACTCCGACAACGACGGACACCTGGTTAGTCATCTATACCCATTTGTGTGTCAAATAAATCCCAGGGTTTCTCTGGTTACTCCTGCCTCCCCCTTTTTGGAATAGAAATCCTATGGTTATGTTCTCCCAATCCATGAAATCTGTGTAAGTTTCGTTAGATCTGTGTAGTGTATTGATTGTTTGAATGGTACAAGTGATAAGTGATTAGTTGTTTCATCTGTAGAAATGATTTCTGCTAGTAATCCGACTAGGGTCGGTGTTCGTGCTAATAGTTCCTAGCCAGGACTTGACAATTGATTTTGAATGACCTACATATGTTTGTGCCATTATTTTCTTCAAGATTGGTCTGTGCATAGACGAATGCGCTCAAAAATGGAACCAAAATATCTGGATATGTATAAATAAATAGCCATAAATTCCTAATCCTACTTCACGGGATATAATAATTGATTTGATGCCAATTTGTGGCAACTGCCAAATGTTCGCTAGAGATTAGTTTGTAACCATTAATTTGACGTCACATTTTTTTAACTATTTATATAGGTGATGTCTGACGATGTGGACAACGAGGATGAAAATGTCCAGAGGAGGTACAAGAGGCAAATCCTGAGGGAGCTTTATGCTGGAATGCATAACAAGCGTATTAATTAGGACCTGGAACGGTGGCTATCGATGCCCATTCTCCAACCACAAGCTTGATGACGTGTATCAAAGTGTTATGGCGCATGCAAGAGGACGGGTCGTTGGCTCCTTTAAAAAGAAGTATGCTCGCAGGATGGAGCACGAATCGTACACCGAGTACCTGGAGAAGCTTCGGGATCGTGCCGGCTTGTGAGATGAGATGTGGGATCGAACTATATATGTACGCGTGAGCATGCTTAACGATGGTTGAACTATGCTTGTGTACGTGTATGCTTATTATCTATGCCTGAGTATGTTTAATCTATGTTTACTTATGTCTAACTGTGGGATATGGATGCAATCAGTTCGGTTGATGGAATCTACCTCCGTCCTCGTTTATTGGTCCCCTTTGTAATTTGTGTTAAATGTTGACCAAAGATTTAACTGACAAAATGTTAGTGCAGGTCAGCAAAAATTATATCATTGGATGCGTATTTGAACATAGTGTACAATCATATAATTTTTGGTGACATGCATAAACATTTGTTAGTCAAATATTTGGTCAAAATTTGGTACAAATTACAAAGCGGACCAATAAACCAGGATGGAGGTAGTACGTCAATCACACACTATTCCCAAAATTTGAACCGTGTGCAATGACTTTCATTTTGCCTATTGCTTCAATCACACACGGTTCCCAAAATTGGAAGCATGTGCAATGGCTTTCGTTTTGCTTCTTGCGTCAATCACACACGGTTGGCTCTAGCAAACCATTGCCTCCAAAATTCTTTGTGGGACAGAAAACCCTCACAACCCAATTCAAAAAATAAAGAAAAGAAAACCCTCACCATCCTCACGTAACAAAAACCCTCACCCCCGCCCGCCACCCCATGCCTCTGGTCCCCATTCACACCTTCACAAGCTCCTCCGCGTCTATGCATGGCACTGCCTATCGCGGTGGTTACCACTTAGCTTGACGCCTGCTGTCGCCAGGCTGCCGACAAACCCCACCGCATTTCACCACTTATGCTTGCCGCCGCCTACCACCATCGACTTTCTCGACGCTGCCCGCGGTCGACCCAGCTCTGCTCGGTTTGGGAATCTGTCGTACTGAGGGTTTTTTTCTCATGGACGACAAGGTAACTAATTTAATAAGATATTATCTCATCTCTCATCCCAGTTCATGTGCCTCCTTTAATCACACGGCGGAAATCACCATGAATTCATTTTTATTCGTTCTGATTTGAGGGTTTTCTTTCATTCATAGAGTGTAGAGTGTGCCGAAACATCAGGACCTTGCGACCTCCGCCGGATATTCCATCTCACCGTACCAGATGACTTGAGCATGTGCGCGGTATGTTCAATCTCACCCTAAATCGGTTCGCATGGCCTACTTTCCTGAAGATATTCTAAATATTGCTACATTCAGATAAAAGGTGCCACATGCACCATATACGTCATAGGGCATTTTTTCCTCTTCTTTCTGTATTAGGCAAATTATTTCCATGACATCATGTTTACCCTATCTATTTAATAATAGATTTTTGTCCTTCGATTTCAACTGTTGTACAGTTCTTTCAATTTGGGCCCATATTTGCATGTTACCATATTTTCTTTAACAATCCAACCATTTTCTGCAGCGCATCCCTTGCTATGCAATAGATTATGTAGTGCACAATTTTTCCTTTTACATAGATCAAGGATGCACGGATGTCATACTACACACAAACCATGGATTTACAATCGTTGCTACTGTATTACTTGATGAACATGGTGACTCCTATTTTGGCACTCGCTTTTGGAAAGAAATTTCTAAGTTTTATGTAATGAAAGCTGGCACTAAAATTGGACTACACATAAAAGGGCCTGGTCATGAGATATATGCTAACTTCCCCGACAAAATCATCCATCTTGAGTTTGTTCGAAGTAAGTTATCTTTTCACCTATCTGTATGTTGACTTACCCAGCAATGTTAAATGAATTGTGTAGTACTTGAGCAACCAATTGTTATTCCCTTTTCTTACTATATTCCTACC
The DNA here is from genome assembly GCF_018294505.1 of Triticum aestivum. Lineage (NCBI taxonomy): Eukaryota > Viridiplantae > Streptophyta > Magnoliopsida > Poales > Poaceae > Triticum > Triticum aestivum. The sequence continues at coordinate 60,626,992 of NC_057807.1, forward strand.
TAATAACTTCTAGTTACCAATACACTTTTCTATTTCCCTGTTTAAACTAAATATTCCCTGTACTCTCATTGCTATCAGCAAGCGCCGCTGACAAGGACACTCCGGAGGTGGAGAACGGGTCTACCAACAAGCGGAGGTGGGGCAAGCTAAAACCGCAAGCGACTCCAGTAGGCATAGACTTCATCAGCAGCCTCCCCGATGATACATTGACAGTCATCATCTCCCTCCTCCCAATCAAAAGTGGGGCACAGACAACCATCCTTTCCCGGCGGTGGCACCCCCTATGGAACTTCACCCCTCTCGACCTCATCGACACCCATGAGCTCTGCCATGGCTATCCCAAAAGATTGGATGCGTTCTCCAAGATCCTCGTCAGTCACCCCGGTCCAACCAGAGGCCTTAGAATGGGCAAGTTCCATTCCAACGGCAGGGACCGAGCCAAGCTTGATGACTGGTTTGGATCCCCCGCCCTAGATCAGCTCGAGGAGCTCGCTTTTGATGATGGGCATATGCGCTCGCTTCCAACGTCCGCGCTCCGCCTTGCGCCCACCCTGCGCGTTGCCAAGTTCGGGAACTACCATCCCCCTTAATGATGCGCCTGCTCTTATTCTACCACGACTGAAGCACCTCGATCTTGTCACCGCCTACCTCTCAAACGGTGACATGGAGCGCCTACTCCGTGGCTGTGCTGCACTCGAGTACCTTCGTCTTTAGGCGCTCAATGGGTTGAGTACATTACACATCACCTCCATGACTCTCCGGACTATTTATGTGTGTTGCTGGTTCGGCAGGAAGACATCACAAGTTGTGTACCATGGTATGGTCATTGAGGACACACCTGCACTTTAGAGATTACTTGTACTTGATCAAGTAGGTCCAACAAGAATCAATGTCACTTCTGCACCGAAATTGACAGTGTCGGGCTACTCGTCTAACCAATACTCCGAACTTTTTATTGGATCCACACCGGCTCAAGTCCAACAGCCGCCTTATACTTCTCCTTATACAAATTAACATTGTTTCTAATTTTGAAGATGTTTGTCTGTCATTTAGAAAATGATTCCGACAAGCCTGACCACGAAACTGCGCACAGTGAAGGTCTTGGCACTAGAATCTATCGGCCCCAACTTGGAGCAAGTTGTCACTTTCCTAATATGCTTTCCATGCCTGGAGAAGGTATATATCGAGGTGATGTTCCTTTCCTGTTAAATGTTAACCGTAAGGGAGTTCAATTAGCGACACCTTTTTCCCAGTTTACAATGATAATGTACTACGATTTCTGAAGGATTCTTTTGGAGGATTCCAGTACATACATGTCTCCTTTTCAAAGTTTACAATGACAATGCTTGATCCATATGGTTACAATCCATATGCATTTCTCCTTTGGATTCATCTGTACTAGTTTTCTTAGGGAACTTTTCATCCACTCCAACATCCTGTGAAGATGGAAGATGGCATGTTAGTGCCACTGTTAATCATGTCAGATCGAAGATGGCATGTTAGTGCATTTTACAAATCCTGCAAACCAAATAGGCATTTAGTAGTGTTCAAAACCGCATCTAGGCACTAACAGGTTTTCTTCTTTTGAAGATGAGATTAGGCCCAATGGTGGATAATGTGATACAATATAACAATCGCGTCGAATGCCTAGATCTGCATCTCTCATAAATTACTTTGAACTCCTATCGAGGGACCTTACCGGAGATTATGTTCGCCAGGTTCTTTGTTGTCAGAGCAAGGGTGCTGAAGGTAATGAGGTTTCCCCTATATTTATTTCGGAAAAATGAATGGTTTGTTGATCAGCGCAAGCGCCTACGACAGAATGGAATAGGCTCCAAAAATGCTGAATTTCATTTTAGAACTTTAGATGACAGAGTAATCGGAACTCATCGTGTCAACACCATACATGACTTCTCAGTGGCTGACCCCTTTGCAAAAGTTGTGTGGTTTCGAAACCAGACTTAGAAGTGGTAATATTAGTTTGAACCTCTGTAATTTCCATGTTCAGTGGATCAGCGCGAGCATTTGCAGCCGATGAGCTCAATTTCATTTCTAATATCAGTTTGAACCTTGTAATCTTCGAATTTGAGCCATATAACTCTGGAATTTGAACCTTGTAATATTTCGAGCCTTTGTGGTACAATCGTTGAAATGGCATCGTAGGAGACTCGTATATTGGTAGCACTATTTTGAAATTAATACGCAATGGTCTTAGATTTGATAATATTAACCATTCTCGAATTTGTTTACCTTGTCGATCTCACAGCACACGATCTGTATAGCTAACTCGACTGCGATCTTGGACATTATTGCATACAGTTGATTTCTTGCACCGTGTGCCCTGTAGAGCGCAGAATTATTTATCACACTCGAGTGTCCATCATCACCCTTCTGTGTAACTTTGACCTCATCACCCATGGGTAAACTTACGACTGAAGTCATTCCACAAACTTCGTTTTTACAAAGCTTTTTGCTAATTAACACCCACGATTTGTCCCTCTTCTAGCCGACGCATGGCAAACCAAGCCGGGCGGGAAGCTTGCGCGGTAGCGTGGGAACAGGCTCACCGATGATACATTTCGTGCCTCTTCGAGCCCACACGTGGTCAAACCGCGGTGCGATGTTGTCAAGCGTGCACCGGAATCCTCACTGCAGTGCATTGTTGTCAAGCGTGCACTGGAATCCTCCGCTATGAACACGGTGACAAGACGTGACAATCAGGCCGGCTGGCCCCCATTTCTTATAGTGGCTATTTAACCCTTGTGTCTCTTCAACCTTTCAATCGCGCCCCACCATTGCAAGAAGCACACTCACCACGACAAATTCTTAGAGAGTATCCTGCATGGCTCCAATGGCGCTCCGAGCGGCTGTCGACGACGAGCAGTAGTTCACCATCCATGTCATGGTGGACACCCACTGAAGGTTCGAGGAGCTCTCGGTGGTGTACACCAACCACCCGGTCTGGGTGGAGCACTCCATCCGCATCATGGAGTTGTTGCTTGCCGGCAAAAGTACAAGGTGGTCGGGTTTGACATCGAGCACACCCGCGCTCGTGTCGGGTCTAGTCCCAATATCGTTGTTGCCCAGATGTGCATGGGCCACCACGTCCTTGTCTACCACTACTACCTGGCCATAAGGCCTTGCGAGCATTTCGCCAGGTTTGTCAACAACCCCCACTACATGTTCGCTACGGTCGACATCACCAATGATGTCAAGGTGCTCAAGAATTCGGGCATCGCCTACCAGAATCTTGTCGACATCCAGGACCAATACAAGATCTGGGGCATCAAGGAGCATGAGAAGGACTCACTGGTTCACCTTGCTGAGGCCATCATTGACCCCTACTACAAAGACATGAAGGATTCCTGCAACAATGACAAGCGTGCCTGGCACTCAGCCTGGATGAAGAAACACGACAAAGATCACGTCGTGTACGCGGCCAAGGAGGCGTGCACGTGCTACGCCATGTATAGGTGGATCGTTGACATGAGGAAGTGCCTCGTTCCCCAAAACAGCGAGGGATCCAGTCGGAAGCAGAGCAATGGCAAGTGTCGTCGCAACAAGAAGTAGATGATTAGATCCTATTTCTCCTAGTTTAGTATCCATGTAATTGCTTACTTTGGTGTGTGAAAATGTTAACTGTGTAGTCACTTGTCTAATTGTATGCTTAATTTGGTTATGCAATGCTGTCTTTTTAAGTATATTTGTTGATGCTCTCTAGACAGAGCAAATCACATCGCACACGGACTAAACAAGGGAACCCGTCAGTGATGATTTCATCAATCACTAACGATTGTATACCAGCAATCGTTTGCTCACAACACAGACGGCTTGTTAACAGGAATTGTCTGTGTTGTTATCGGTCTTCCCACACATTTCTGATTACATACCGGTTTGCCACATATCCCACACATCTTGTTAAGTTGAACCGTTTATGTTCTCTTGGATCAACGCAAACAGTTCATCCAAGTGAACTATATGTCGTATATCGCACACACCTTCATGTAGCTGCCCGTTTCTATTGTTCCGCCTCATCACAAATAGTTCATCCGAGTGAACCGTATGTTGTGTATCGCACACGCCTTCATCTGGCTGCCTGTTTCTTTTGTTCCTCCTCATCGGAAATAGTTAATTGAACTGAATCGTATTGCCCTGCATCGCACACGGAATCAAAATCTGAATTGTGTTTGATGCATACGTCATCACAAACGTTTTGGACATTCTTGACGGTTCTTTGACACCACCGTTTGCTATTATTGCATTGCACACAGTTTCTCGAAGGGTCTCTGATCGTAGTGTCGCGTTAGTAGCACCCTGCAGTAGTGGGCGCTACAGCTAACGTGTATCAGTAGCTCGTGGTGACCCACGCTACTGCTATACATGGCTAGCAGCAGCGGGCTTTTGGGCAACTCACTACTGCTACTATCTGCAACGCTTTATTTCAGGACGCACTACTGGTAAGGGCGCGCTGCTGCTAACTCTACTCCCCTCGCTACTATTAGTTTTATTAGTTTTTTTCTGCATATTTGTTTTGTATATGAACAAGCATTATACAATATTCTTTAGCATCATACACATACAAATGTAATCATAGCATCAAATCATCTCATCATCATAATCATCGTCCAACACAAAGTGGTTTCTTGTCATCATCTCGAAAATAGCGATACAAGTTCTTGCAACTACATCGTCATCCATCTAAACAATGATATATGCGAGAAGAGCTATCACTATGAGTGAGAGCGGAACTGTGAAGTACATGAGTTCGTACCCCTCTCTCGCATTAGCGTGAACCTAAACTAACAACTGGTTGTCGTTCGGAAACTGGAAACCAGTACACCTGGGCCTGACACTCCGGCCACTCGTCGTATACTCCTGGCATAGCACTTCTTCTCCATCGATGATCTATGCACCTGCATCATCACATGAGTCGATGATATGCAACATATATAGTTGAGAAACACAAAGAGACAAACTTGGCAAAAATAGAAGCAACATATCATAAGCATAAATAACAAAGTTCATCGTACCCAAAATGCCCTAACTAGAGTGATCTTCGCTAGTCGAGGAGGACGGTTTAATTACATCACAAATAAAGTTTCGTCATGCATAACTCAAAGTTTCATCATACATAAAGTATGGACTAAATGGACACATTGTCATATATCGACAATCAAGCATGTCTTGCCATCCATCCAAGTCAGGGAGATAGTCCCCGAGCTTAGTGAAAGGCTTCAGGTCGAGACGCTGAGCCGCTACGCGTGTTCGGACGTCTTGCAGCGACATTTCCCCTTCCTTATAGAACAACCCTGTTTTTCGAGGACCTCCTTCATGATTATTTGGGGAAGTTCATGCTAGATGCAATAGAACTTAGCTCGAAGCCGATGATCATCGATATCTCCTACGGTCCTTGCCCATTGCAGAATATTGGCATCCCTAGCTGTAGGTGACATGCGATGGTTCTACCGATCCCGTCTATACTCCAGCATATGGTGTATGGCATAGAATCCATCATTAAGAATATCACTCAGTTGCTGGATGCAGCAGAAGTCGGTCTGATGGCCGAAGGCGGCCCTGTCATTCCTAGTCTTCTTGATCTTGACCTCTCCACCCCGTACGCCATAGAAAAATATAGCACTATCGAGAACAGACTTGATGTGGGTGTAATCCTTTTTGTTAATGTTCTTCGACGAGTCCAAGTAAAGAGCGTGGGAGTATCAGGGGTAAAGAATGATGAGGACGGCGCGCTCGATGCTGCACATAATAAGTACACCTCAAATTAATTAGCCTCCATCGTGCAAATGAATGATTGAAATCGAAGGAAGGATATCTGCGTGGATGACTTACAGGGAATGATAAGGCACGAGAATCGTCTCCTTGTCCTTATTGGCGAGCATGAAATTGATGAGGTAGTCCCTCGCGTATTCACGGTGCTCTGCGCAGACTGCCAAGAAGGTCTCGTGCAAGAAGTACGGGTCAGCGACACAAATATAAGGTATCTGCTCAATCCCGATGATGTTGTTCATGTACAAGGCATAAAGGCGGACAAACGTAAAATCCAGCTCTTCAAGTGAACCATGTCGAGGATGTAATCGAACCGAAGGAAGAACTTCTCCGCGAGGATTGTGTCGAGGTACAACCTTTGCCACGGCACGTTAACAATGTAGAGTGGGTATCCTAGATTTTCTGAGGAGATTAGGCTTTTCTCTCTCCGCAGCACATCGTTATGAAGTCTCCTTAGATTGTCGTGTATGGCCTGTACCGATGCCTTAGGTAAGATTGGTTCACCGATGATATGGTATTTCGCCGCACTGGGGACAGGTATACGGTCTTGAACACGAGGCTGCACCTTTATTGCTACCTTTCCTCGCTCTCTTCTGGTGCTTCTTTGGTGGAAGGTCATCTACAGTATGTTCAGGCTCCGGAGGCAGCAATTCAGGCACTGACTCATGACGCTTAAACCCTGAGTACTCATACTGCTGAGCCATCGATCCTTCGTCATCAGTGGCGCCAGTATTGAGATACTGTTGAGGGTCATCGTCATCCTCATCCTCATCTATGGCGACGTCATCAGTGACTAATGGAGCCTCTTCCTCACCCAGTCCGCTATCACCAAGCACGACAGGTGACTCTAATTGGGTAGGTGGGGTGCTGATGTTCATACCTTGCGGAGGCTGCGTGGTCGTGGGTGTGCTCCCGGCCGCCTTCAAACGAAGCAGACTCTTTGGACACAACAGGACCCACATCTTGCAATCGCCAAGCCGCCGTGGGGTCTCGTCGTCATCTCCCATAGTACCGGAGGAACCAAATTCTCGTGGCCCGGTTTGACACTGGCCACGGAAACCCTGAAGACGTCTGGGGCGATCGGCCTGCTGTGGAACAATTGTTCCTTCATATTCATTATCGTCGCCTTCCCCATGTCCACCTTGTGGCCGTTGATGTCGTACAATATGGTGCACGGGGCGTCGTCCTGCAAAGACATGTCTCCAATGTGAGACATCTGAAAGACAACAGAAACCGAAGATTATACATTTATTGAAGAGGGACGGTGTGACAGGTACCATGAGGGCGTCGAGCTCAGTCAAAGACGAAGCAGGTGCAGGAGCCGGTGCAGGAGCAGGTGCTGGTGCAGGTGCAGGTGCTGGTGCAGGTGCTGGTGCAACGCTAGTCGAGCTGCTCCCGAAGAAGTCGACAAGGGGAAAGTCTGTTGCATCTTTTTCTGGATTTTGCCTGCTCCAACCAACGATAGCCGGAACCAAGACTGTCAGCTCCATTTTAGGCAGCTACCATTGTTGCAATTGTCTTAGCTGAATTCCTCTCAACCGCAATCTCAACCTTCTTGTCGACGCTTTCTTCAGTTAACCTCTGTCTTTCCTTTCTCTCCTCTGTGGTCTCAGCATCATACTTCTTCCACATGGCGTTGTCTCCAACACTGTGCACGCGTCCATACGATGGGCGAGTATCCACGGGAGTTGTTTCAATATGTTCAACGCTCGGTTGAATGGAATGTCCCGCTTGGGCCTTGCCAATGCCTCAGACGGCGAGTCACTTTCGGCCACAATCATGTGATGCTCTCTCTGCAAAAGGAACAAGGATCGTTTACAAATATGACAAAACATGCAGTCGAATTGATAAGAAACTAAAATTACCAGCAGTCTCATGAACTCCGTCGTGACCGGGTCCGTCTCAAAAACCTTCTTGACTGGGTCCCAACGGTACCGGGCCCTGAGGACGTCATACTCCTGCGGGACGGTGAACTCCGCCAAGGGGTCTGGAATGCCTAGACTTTCGCGTTTCGCATCCTCCTTGGCCCATATGGACCTCTTCCCCGCATAACCACGGCTTCCGAGGTGGTGGTGCCCCATGTTCCTCTATTGAAGCCCCTTCATGTACTTTGACTTTTTTTTGGCATCTTCACCAGCGCAAGCCGCCTTGAATAGTTCAAACTGCTCTAACATGATTGTCGGCTTTTCCTTCACAATCTCGGAGTAGGGTTCCTTTTTGTCGATGGCGCGTTTCACCCTTCCTTTCTAGGAAGCCAACGCGTCACTACACTTGGTCATGGTGCGTTTGTTTACCCGCTTCATTGCCGGGTCTTTCCGTGGATCTTTATATTGGTTTTCATCCCAGCCCGGGGATAAGAATATTTGGTGTAGCAGGGTTAGGATGGATTTCTTCATATTTGGCCTCTTCTTTAGTTTCTCATCATTGATGGTGGCGCACGCCTGTCCGATGCAGCCTATCTTACTGCTGTAGTAGGAGCACGCTTCCACAGCCAGTTTTGGCTCAAAATCACCGTCATCCACCTCCGTGACCACTAGTCTAGTAGTGAGGAGCTGGTTTAGGCGTCGACATCTCCTCTTCGCTTTTGGTTCTATGGCTTTGCCAGTATCGATGCCGGTCTCGGTGCCGGGCTCGATGCTAGTCTGGGTCTCAACACCAGTCTCGGCGCCGGTCTCAATGTCGGTCTGGGATGAGACAGGTGGGCCCAGCAACAACAACCATTGATCATTGGCAACAATCAAATATTCGTTTGCCGTCAGGTAGACGTTGTCGCAATCACCAGAACCCTGTCCTTCATCGTTGCTAGCCATGTTTCCTACGATTAAATCTAGTTAATTAATTCTAGACCTAATAAAATGAATAATGGCATAAAAAAGGCCTATCTTTTGAAGGAACATTGATTCCTTCCCGGTGCGGCAAATCCCGGGCACTCGATATGTCCTAGTTTGTATAACAAGTCATCCCAAAATTCCCGATAAATTTCGGCATGACCTTTGCTAAAAAGTGGACAAATCGAGCACCTGAAATTTGCCAGAACGGAAATTAATCAACACTCCGGCAAAACATAGGCCACTCAGCTTCATTCCCCGGAAACAACAAAAGGCCACTTGGGCACAATCGAACCACTTTAATGAAAAGATATAACATGACCACTTCAATGAAAAGATATAATCAACAATAAAAGTCTAGGAAGGGATCATCTTTAAAATAAAACTTGCCTAAATTCTTTTCCTAGAAAAATAGTTGTCTTTTCAAAAATCAAAAACCTTTGCAAAATGACCTCACTAAACACTTCTCTACCTAGGACAGAACCCAAATTATGTTGATCTACCTATTCATCTCTCTCTCTCTCTCTCACACACACACACATTTTTCCCTAACCCTTCTCTTCCTAGGACAGAACCCAATTAAATTGCAAAGGAACTCCATTTCTCTAACCCTTCTGACCTAATGCTCTAAAATAAATTTTTCTCTAACCTAGCCAACCTACTTAACCTAGCTTGTTAACCTAATGAACCTAATTAACCTACCTATTTAACCTAGTTAGTTAACCTAGTTTACCTAGATAATTAACCTAATTAAACTAGTTAACCTAGCTAGTTCTTTGTCAAAGCCCTAAATAAAATTTTGCACTAACCTAGAAAATTAACCTAATTAAACTAGTTAACCTAACTAGTTCTCTGTCAAAGCCCTAACTAATTTTTTGCAATAACCTAGATAATTAACCTAATTAAACTAGTTAACCTAACAAGTTCTCTGTCAAAGCCCTAACTAAATTTTTGCATTAACCTAGATAATTAGCCTAATTGAACTACTTAACCTAGCTAGCTAGTTCTCTGTCCAGTGTTTGTGCTATGCATGAGAGAGAGAGAGGAGGGGTAGGGGCTTACAGAGGATGGATCCGATGGTGGCGAGGGAGGCAGTGGTGGCGAGGGAAGTAGGGGCATCTCCGGTGACAGTGAGGGAGGCAGTTGTGGCGAGGGAGGATCCGGTGGCGTTGACGGGGGCTCTGGAGGCATTGATGAGGTTGCGGAGGACTGGTCGACGGGAGAGAAGATCCGACACACCCCTACCTGGCGCACCAAATGTCGGATTTCGGGATCCGGTAACCCTTGAGAGGTTCGAACTCTTGGGTGTGTGCGGAGATCTCAACTTGCCCAGCCAGCCTACTCGTGATCCTCCCTAGCCTAACGCATCCAGCTCAAAGAGACACAAAGACACAGAGATTTATACTGGTTTGGGCCACCGTTGTGGTGTAATACCCTAATCCAGTATGGTGTGTTGGATTGCCTCGAGGGGCTATGGATGAACAGGTACAGTGGATGAACAAGCCTCCGGAGGAGAGGTGTTCTTGAGCTGATGTTGTGCAGTCTGATCCCATCCCCTTCCTATGGTGGTGGCTAGTCCTATTTATAGTGGCCTTGGTCCTCTTCCCAAATATGAGCGGGAAGGGATTCCACAACAGTGGGATTTGAAAGGGGACAAGTAGTACAGTCTATCCTGACAAAAGTAGTCTTCGCTTGCGAAAAGCCTCTGGTCGTGACGCTGTGGTGGGCTCGTCGGTGACCTCATTCCTGCCGTCCTGGCGGTCCTGGTCTCATTGCACTGGAATGGCAACCTTTGGTTGATTCCTCGGGACTCCGCGCATGCGGCTTGCCTCCCTTGCACCAAAGAGGAAACCTGTGCTCTGCGCCCGCCTGGCCCCCTGGCCTTGGTCGTAATGGCTCACGTCAGCTGAGCATCATGAGGTAGCTTGCATAGAACTCTCCACCCCTCAGGAGCCCTCCCGAGGAGGCTGCTTCATTCGGGGGTCTTGGCGTCATCCGCCTCGCGGGGCTTGGCCCCTCGCGAGGGTCTTGTGGTGTTGATGTTGATGTTGGGCCATACCAGACCGTCGATGGAGCCATGTGGTGGGCCGCAGGCAGGTGGGGTTGGATACCCGTGAATCCAGGACGCCGACAGGAGCCCCGGGGACCAAGGCGCACTCGGACTTGGCTTTTAGGCAAAGCCGTAAGGCAAGGGCGGAGCGCCACGGGCCCTATCGGCCTGCGGCCTTGGAGGCACGTGGCGGTTGATGGGACGTATGCGTATTCACTTCCCCATGCCGCCTTGATATCTAGTAGGCCCAACTGCCGCCCGTTGTCAGTGCAACTCGCCCTTCACAGAGTACCGTGCTTGGCTCTTGTTTCCTCCTTCTCATTCTTGCCGCCGCGTCCATAGATCTGGTGTCGAAGACTTGCCCTATCTTGGTAATCTCCATGGACCCTAAGCCGAGGAAGAAGAAAGGGAGGCCGCTCGTACCGGCTGGTCCTCCGCCGGCCCTAGAGCCAGCTCTTGGGCAGTCAATGGTGATCAATAAGGAGGGGCTAGACAAGGTTCGCCATGCGCTTGCCGCTGATTCCAATGAGGGGAAGGCGACGGTCATTCGTCCCGCATCTTGGCAAACCAGAGAGATGAGTGCCACTAAGATTCCCATCTATCTCCATGCTCTTCTTACTGGGTTGATTCCTCCCTTCTCCCCTTTCTTCAATGCCATGATGTCGCATTACCGGATCCATCTGCTGCATCTGTACCCTTGCTCTGTCATCCTCCTTGTCGTCTTTGCCTTCCTCTACGAGTCCATGGTGGGCATCACTCCCTTTGTGGCCTTGTTCCGCCATTTCTTCCTGCTTCGGTTGGTGGACGCCCGCCAACACTCTGGGTGCGTGTCCTTTGAAGCTGTGGCCATGACCGCTGGCTCGGGGATCGACTTTGAGCTTTCACCTGTCGCGGAGGGATTCCGGAAGCAGTGGTTCCTGATGGACGCTCGTGCATTTAGCCCCCTCCTCACGATTCCTGGGTCGCCGGCCTCACCCAGTTCCGGTTGGTGCCATGAGAAGCTCTCCAGCTGGTGTATCGCTTTTGTGTGGAAGAGATTGGCGAAGCTCCAGGAGCTAGGTGTGACAACGCCAATGGTGGTGAAGGAATTTGTGAAGCAGCGCATTGCTCCTTTCCAGCGCCATTCTTGCCCGATGTGGGACTTCACAGGCGCCGGGGATCCGATGAGGCTGTAGAAGCCGTCACTTGCTGCTGATACCTTGGGCATGGTGCTCAAGCCCTAACCGGCGAGTCCGAGCCCGTTGACCCTCCGGCGGGTGGCTGTCTCCTCTACCTGTGCTCGAACAAGGTGGACTTTGCTGGATAGATGCCTCTATTCGATGAGTGGGGGTTGCTTCCCGAGGGCGTTGAGGGGCCTCGCGAGAACCCCGTCTTCGTGACTCCTCTCCTGATTGACCCTGCCGTGCGTGCCCCGAGTGTGGAAGCAGGGGGCGTGCGCCTTCATCAACTGCTGAGAGCTCCTCCGGAGGCCTAATCCCGCCAGAGGCTCAGGATCTCGAGGCTTCTGGGGCCCTTGAAGGAGTCTCTGCAGGACTGGTTCAGCCCCAAGCTCCGGATGCCGGGGCTTCTGAGGCACAGGACGGCAGCTCCAGAGTGGCTGATGACGACGAGGAGACCATCAATGTCCCCGGGGCTGCGAGCCAGAAGGTGTCGCCAGGTGCGCCTGGCCTTGGAATCCCTGCTTTAGACACCACGCCGAGTGCTCCCCCTCCTAAGGATCGCCTGTCGGGGTCTGGTCGGCGCCGCTTGTGCCTTGAGTCGCTCCTAAAGAGGAAAAGGTGCCCATGCCGCGACGATGACACTCGTCGGCCGCTGAAGCCAAGGAGATACGTGGCCGCTGATGAGTAAGTACCTTTGCTTCTTGACCTCAAAAAGCGCGGCTTTGCCTCATGGCTGGGGTTTTGCAGGGTCCCCACGAAGGCGAAACCTCGGGAGGTAGGCTCCCCCATGGACTCCAGCTTGGCGCATGCGCGTAGCCCCCAACACCCTGATCCTGTGCAGGGCGTGGGACTAACTTCAGTCGACACGATGCCGCATGGGTGCCCTGGAGCCGGGCCCCATGCGCCCTCTTCCCGCAACTCCACCTGCGAGACAAAGGGTGCACCGGTGATCCTTCCTCTCGTCAGTGCTGGCAGGGGGGTGTGCCCTGGTCAGCCTTCGTCTTCAAGCTATGGGGCCACGCCTGCCAGCCCCGGCCGGTGGCTGGCGGAGCACCCGACGCCTCCCGAGCGGCCTCCAGGGCTGGCGCAGGTCTTGGCGATGAGCTCGCGCTCGCCCGCAGGTGTAGCGTGGTGCGCTTCAGGCTCTTCGGTGAAGTGATGCGTGCGATGGTCCATCTTGGCGGGGAACTTGCCAACGTCAATACCAGGCTCGAGGCTGACAACCGCCGCTTGGAGGGTGAGTGGCAGCGGCTGAAGGTGGCCATCAACCTTGGGAAGCTTCAGCGCGACAAAGCTGGAGGACATGTGGCGGCCTCGCTCGTGGTTTCTTGCGAGGCATGCACACGTGCCATGGAAGAGGCCGAGGCGGATGAGAAGCGGGAGCGAGATCTTCTGTCTTCAGCTGCGGCCCTGCAGTGCGAAGTCAAGGAGCATTGCGCCCTGCTGGCTTCCTCACCAGGCGAGTTGGCCCTCGCTAAGGCGGAGCTCCTGAGGCACCATGAAGACTTGACGCTGGAGGTCGTGGAACACAGCTTGGCGCTGGAGAGACTTGAGGTGAGGGAGCAACAGGTTGCGATTGCTAAGGACGCCGTCACCGCCCGAGAAGCTCAGGTCCAGCTGGAGGTGGAGAAGAGGGTGGCGAAGGCGCGCGCTAAGCTGGATGGAAGGCACTACCTGGAACTGGAGCTGCTTAGAGCTAAGCTCGAGGGCCGGCCCTCCGCCCTGAAGACCGAGTTGCAAGTCGTGGAGCAGCGCGAGAGCGCTGCTCAGGGGGGCCTGACTTCCTCTGAATCTGCCTTGAATGCTGCTCTCGCTGAGATATCCTCTCTCCGAAAGCAAGCCGAAGACACCGCCTCCCTCCTGGAGAAGGCTTCAAGTGAAAAGTGCTGCCGCCTAACATTGGAGCGCGAGCATGGCTCCATGCTCCAAGGACTGCGCGTTAGAGCCAACAACGCCTTGGGTGCCATTTGTGAAGAGAGCGCTCCTCACCTGCGCGAGAGCAACTACGCTAGCCATCTTCGTTTCTTCACTAGCATCATGACCCGCCTGGAAGATCAGGCTGCAAAAGCCTGCCAGCTTGTCGAGGAGAGGAGCCAAGGCCTCCTCGGCTGCGCACTCTTGCCATCTTCAGCAACCTCCTAAATCTGGATTCCCACTTTGATTTCCGCACCGTGCTAGCCCCTGTGCCTGCGGCCACCCAAGACAAGCTCACCAAGTGAGTGGACGGCCATGTCAATGTCTTGGTGAAGGAGCTGACTCCTAAGGATGACACGGCAGTGCTCGCGGCCGAAGGAACTGGCACGAGTGGTGATGACGAGGTGGACGGCAGCTACGGCACATGCAGAGCGGATGTGGACGACGAAGAAGGCGCATCCAGCTAGGCCAGTGTTTCTTTCGCTTTAACCAGTATGATGAAAAACTTGAACGCATTCTTATGAGAGCATTTTTTAAAAGGGGGCACCACTTATGATGTGTGAGGTTGCTAAATGTTCCTTTTGAAGTAACACCCAGAGCAGGGCCTCGCAGCGTTGTGGGCCGTTGAGGGAGGTGGTTGTTTACAACTTATCTTTGGTCTCGTGGGCCTTGAGCGAGGCCTGGCGTCGTGGCAGCGCCCCTCTCCTGAGGCAAGCCTATCGCGAGCTTATGAGGTTCTAGGCCTCCCGAAGAGCATGCGGGCCTGTCGTAAAGTGACTCGTAACAAACCAGCCGCAAGACCATGGCGAGGTGTGCACGCGGGGCGGCCGCACCCTTGAGCCCCTGTGGGGGGCAATTGGTGCCAGCGCGTACACCGCACCCAGCCCCCTCTTGCGAGGCGCTAGAGGGCAGGGTGGCAGCCATGGGCTCCGGAAAGAACGCAAGAACTGAAGGCAGAAGAGCGATGCGAAACGAGAAAATTCCCCCATTTTATAAACGCACGAAAGACAACTGCTCCAAAAAAGGCTCCAAAAGCGAATACAAAAGGAAGCAAAAAGGCAGACGGCCGCTTCCGATGCCTACTGGTCTTCGGTCTTCGGTCGCTCCCAGTGCTTACACTGGCTGGGCATAGTCATTGGGGATAGTGTCGACGGCCAGCGCGGAGCATGGTGCTTCCACTAGGACGTGTGTGGGAGCCCCCGTGAGGCCACAGGGCGGCACTCAGGAGACTCAGGGGCGTGTACAGCCCCACTCATTACTACGTGAGAGTGTCACAAGTGGAGACCTTCACAGGCCGGAGCCTTTCTTGATGTCTCCCAACGAGGACCCCGCTGTGCGCCGCCCCCGACCACCGTTGGGGAGACCGGAAACTAGGACAAGACCAAGGGGCAAGGGGGATGCTGGCGGCGTCCTTGGCGACCGTAGGCCCCCCGCCGAGGAGAAGGGCTCACCGGTGCCTTCCCCGGCTGTAACGCCCCGGATCCGATGCGCCAGGTGTCCGCCAGTTATTCATCGTCGTTGCCATGTCATTTGCTTGCGTGTTGCATTTTGCCATGTCTTCATGTGCATTTCATTTTGCATACGTGTTCGTCTCATGCATCCGAGCCTTTTCCCTGTTGTCCGTTTTGCAATCCGGCGCTTCTATGTCATCCGGCGTCCCCTTCTAGCCTCTCTTCATGTGCGGGTATTAAACTTTCTCGGAATGGCCCGAGTCTTGCCAAGCGGCCTTGGTATACCACCGGTAGACCGCCTATCAAGTTTCGTGCCATTTGGAGTTCGTTTGGTACTCCAATGGTTAACCGGGTAACCGTAAAGCCCCTCTCTCTTTGCAGCCCAACGCCCTTCCAAAGTGGCTCAAAACCCATCTAACTCCCATCCATGCTCTCGGTCGTTCGATCACGATCGTGTGGGCGAAAACCGCTCCTCATTTGGACTCTCCTAGCTCCCTCTATCTATAAATATGCCCTTCCCCCGAAATTCGTGGATCAAATCGTAGACGAAACCCTAGCCCCGCTCCCCTCGCGTGCCGGACATGTCCAACCCCGCCGGACATGTCTAGCCTCCACGTCGTCCCGGCCAATCCGGTGCCGCCACGTCACCCTGCCGCCGCTCTCCTCCAATCGCGCGCCGCCACTTGTCGCCTCCCCGGCTTCCC
>NC_057807.1:60643203-60650467 GCF_018294505.1 Triticum aestivum
CCGCCGGCCGCCTCCTCCTCGCTGCGCCCGTGCCTCGTTCCCGCCCCGGCCTACTCCGCCGCCCACCGCAGCCCGTCCGGCCGGGAGCGCTCCAGCGCCGCCCCCACGCCACTCCGCCGCCAGCCACCGCCCGGCGCCACCGCCACCGGAGTCCGCCGCCTCGCTGTGACCCCCTCTTTGCCCGATCCGGTCAGGGGATCACCGGATCCGGCCGCCGACGTTCGTATCCGACCTCCCCGGGGCCGTCTACCGCCCCCACCGGCCTCCTCCTCGCCGGAGCTCCTCGCCGGAGTTCGCGCCGTCCAGATCCCGGGAAGATGTATCAGATCCACCAACCCCGTCAACCAAACACCGTCCCGCGACCCGGATCCCTCCGTCCCGCTCCGTCTTGTCCCGGGTTGACTTTTCGCGAGGGTATAATTCTGCTAAGTCCCCGAATCTGTGTAATTTTCATGCCATGTTCGTCATGCCGTATCTCTGCATCCGTAGCTCCATTTTGTGCGCGTAATATGTCAAATTGTTCGACTCAACGAGTACATCATTTCATTCTACCACATCATGTTCATTTGAGATCATCTTGATGCCTGAATCATCATTGTAAGAGTGCTTCATAATGTTTTCTGCTGTCTGTTAACAGAACGAGCTCTTTTGTCATTTTTGCCATAATTGATGTGTGCATCCTATGAGGTTGATGTCTACATGTGTTTTGAACTATGCCATGTCTTCTTTACAGAGGTGCTTACCATGTATTTTTGTGATCAATGTGGTGACTAGAACAAGCATGCAAACTAGGCATCATGATGTTGCTGATTTTAGTCCCTGTTCTGCTGTTATTGTGATGCCATGTAAACTTGATGTTACAGAGAGATCCATGCATATTATGAGATACTTCAGTAAGGGTGTTTTGAACAATAGGTTATTTTCTATCCATTCATGCCTCTGTTTGTAATTATGGAGTAGCCTAGCATGTCATTTGAGTGCTCTACTTTTGCTTTAAAATGTTTCCTGACAGATTGTTTACATGTTATTCAATTTGGCCAAGGTTGCTATAGTTGATCCTTGCATGCTATGGACTTGTTCTTGCCTTGGTTGGTTACATAAACATGTCTTCTTGTTGATGCTATGCGTATCTTGTCATGCAATGACTTGTGGTGAGTGAATCGAGCTTGTTAAGTAGGGTACATGATGTTGCTGTCAGCCTGTTAACATTAAGTTCAGTTTTTTCCATGTGTTTTCCTAGTGATCCATGCACCCTATGACCTTGCTATTGCCATGCTTAGCTTCACAAACATGTCTTCTTACTGTTGGTTGCCTTGCCATGCCATGTTTTTCTCTGTGGTGAGTGGTACAAGCTCATCTACATGCCTTCATAATTATGTTCCTGCCATGTATGAATCTGTATTATAACTTGTCATGTTTACGTGGGTGTCATCATATTTTCTGATCCTTTTTGGCTTATGGTCAGTAAAGGACTTCTGATCTATGCATTTAGTAGTTTTATGCCATGCCTTTGTTTGCCATGATAAGTTCTTGTAACATGTTGTTTGACAGCTCTAAACATTGCAACCTGATGTTATTTTCTACAAAGCCTGAATTGTTATTTCTTGCAATCTTACCATGTGTGTTTGAGCATGTTCTAGTGATTTCTGGAGATAGTTCAGTGTTCATGTTTTGACATGCTTTACCTGTACATCATGTCCATGCCTTTTGTTTCATGTTGAGGTCCTGTAGCATGTTGTTTTGATGCTTGCAATATGCCTAGTTGCTGTTTTGGACAGCTTGTCCTTTAAACTTGTTTCGTGTGTGTGATGAACTGTTGCTCCGTTTTGAGTGTGCTCTATATGGAACTTGCTTAGAATTGCATGTAGCTTCATATTATCATGTTGCATCCTTGTTTTGAGGTGTTTGCTTGATGTTTGGGTGCATTTTGCATCAATGCCATGTTTATCTTGTTTTGCTCATATCTTCTAGGCCGTAGCTCCGAACTAAATGAACTTTATATGTAACTTGACTAGAATTTCGTGTAGATCATCTTGTTGCATCTTAACTTGATGTTTAACAACTTGAACATAAGGTTTATTCAGATCTGTACCATTTTTGAAATTTGCATATGAGGACTTACCGGAATTGTTATATGGTGTTCCCGGCCTCATTTAAACTTGCCTTGATGTGTTGTTCTTGTTTGCATCATCTCTTGCCATGAGTAGCTTCATGTAGTCTTGTCATGCATCATGCTTGTTGTGCATCATGTCTTGTTTATGTGTGGTGTGTTTACCCTGTTGTGTGCTACTTCTCAATAGTTCATGTTTCGTTGCGATCGTGAGGATTCGTTCATCTACGCTTGGTTCGTCTTTGTGGCTTCATCTTCTTCATGGACTCGTTCTTCTTCCTTGCGGGATTTCAGGCAAGATGACCGCTACCCTGGATCTCACTACTATCATTGCTATGCTAGTTGCTTCGTTCTATCGCTTTGCTGTGTTACCTATCTGTTGCTCTTCAAGCCTCCCAAATTGCCATGAACCTCTAACCTTTGACACCCTTCCTATGCAAACCGTTGTTTGGCTATGTTACTGCTTTTGCTCAGCCCCTCTTATAGCATTGCTAGTTGCAGGTGAAGTTGAAGATTGCTCCATGGTGGACAAGATTTTGGTTGGGATATCACAATATCTCTTATATTATTAATGCATCTATATACTTGGTAAAGGGTGGAAGACTTGGCCTTATGCCTGGTGTTTTGTTCCACTCTTGCCGCCCTAGTTTCCGTCATACCAGTGTTATGTTCCCGGATTTTGCGTTCCTTACGCGGTCGGGTGATTTATGGGACCCCCTTGACAGTTCGCTTTGAATAAAACTCCTCCAGCAAGGCCCAACCTTGGTTTTACCATTTGCCTCACCACCACCTACCCTTTCCCTTGGGTTGGCCAACCCAAGGGTCATCTTTATTTTAGCCCCCCCGGGCCAGTGCTTGTCTAAGTGTTGGTCCGAACTAGAGCCCTTTGCAGCGCCCCCTCAGGGAAACTTGAGGTCTGGTTTTAGTTGTACGGATTGCTCTTCCGGTGTTGCCCTGAGAACAAGATATGTGTAGCTCCTATCGGGATTGTCGGCGCATCGGGCGGCTTTGCTGGTCTTGTTTTACCATTGTCGAAATGTCTTGTAAACCGGGATTCCGAGCCTGATCGGGTCTTCCTGGGATAAGGTCTATTCCTTCTTTGATCGCGAGAGCTTGTAATGGGCTAAGTTGGGACACCCCTGCAGGGTATAATCTTTCGAAAGCCGTGCCTGCGGCTATAGGCAGATGGGAATTTGTTAATGTCTGGTTGTAGATAACTTGACACCAAATCCGAATTAAAACGCATCAACCGTGTGTGTAGCCGTGATGGTCTCTTTTCGGCAGAGTCCGGGAAGTGAACACGGTTTTTGGGTTATGCCTGACGTAAGTAGGGGTTCAGGATCACTTCTTGATCATTACTAGTTGACGACCGTTCGGCTTGCTCTCTTCTCGTTCTTATTTGCGTATGTTAGCCACCATATATGCTTAGTTGCTGTTGCAGCCTCACCACTTTACCCCTTCCTTTCCCTTTAAGCTTTGCTAGTCTTGATACCCATGGTAATGGGATTGCTGAGTCCTCGTGGCTCACAGATTACTACAACAACAGTTGCAGGTACAGGTTGTGCGATGATCATGACGCGAGAGCGATGCTTGCTTGCGTTGAGTTCTTCTTCTACTTCTTCTTCGATCAGGGGATAGGTTCCAGGTCGGCAGCCTGGGCTAGCAGGGTGGATGTCGTTTGAGTTTCTGTTTGTGTTTCATCCGTAGTCGGATGATGTTCTTATGTATTGTGATATTGTATTCATGTGGCATTGTATGCCTCTTGTATGTATCCCCATCTATTATGTAATGTTGATGTAATGATATCCACCTTGCAAAAGCGTTTCAATATGCGGGTCTATCCTTGGTGGGACCTTCGAGTTCCTTTTGGATAGGGTCGCATATTGGGCGTGACAAGTTGGTATCAGAGCCTCGGCCGACCCTAGGAGCCCCCTTGATTGTTCGTGTAGTTTGGTCGATGTTGAGTCTAGAATAAACTGTTTTCAGAGTCTGGTTATATCGGAGAGTAGGAATTCTTTTTACTCCTCAATCCCTTCGTCGTTCTAGTAAGGAATCTTGACGTAGGTGTTTTGAACTACTCCTCTTCCTTTTCAAACTTTCTTTAGGATCATGCAGTTGGTTTTCCGATCGCTGTTCCTCAGCTCTTTTCATCCGGTGCATTTCTCGTCATGTTGAATCGAGCCTCTTCATCTTTGAGTTCAATCCTCAGTTGTTTTCTTTCCCACCCGCCCACCCTTCTTCTTCTCAAAACCGGAGTCCGTAATCGAGTATTCGTCCTACTCGTGCGAAGTCTTTGCTTTCTTTCCTCAATGATTTCAACTGGTGTTTTTCTCTTCAAGATTATTTGTCGATTTTCCCCTTCAAAGTTGCCTTTGTTTTCCCGCCCTCCCACCATTTTTCTTCCCAGAGTCTGACTCTCTCTCGACAATCTATTTCATTCATGTGGAGCCTCTTTAGTCTTTTCGCCAATTGTTTCAACCGGTGAATTCTCGTCTCGGTCGTCATTCTTCATCTCTTTTCTTTCTTGTGGATTCAATTCAAGTTTTTCGGGTTGATCATATTCTTTTCCTCGAAGTGTTTTCCCTGCTCGCTTGCCCCTCGCCAGTTTATCCTTCCGGAGTGCTCAAGACATCTCGGGAGATTCGTCAGTGTTCCAATTAATTCGAGGTTGTCACCTCATTCAAATATTTCAATTGTTCCGGTGCATCATCTACCTCTTCAACATCACTTTCCAACAGTGTTTTCTATTAGTGGGCCCATAACCCACAGGTCTTTTCCTAGGATCTTACCTGACTCTTCTAATTTTCCCGGAGCTATTCTCAAATCCTTTCCGAAGTTTGACGTAAGAATGAATTTCATCAGTCAGATGCCATCTCCAAGATCGCTTTCAAATTCTTTTCATCTCGGGCTCTACCTTTCCTCTTTTTCATTATTCTGGAGTTTCTCAACAATTTCGGTGGTGTTTCTCGTCGTCTTTCTCAGCTTTGAAGATCGAAGTAGAGTTTTTCCTCTCAATCTTGCCCGTTCTCTCGAAGATTCGTGGTTCTAGCTTCATGTTATCAGTCTCGAATTATTCCATTTGTCAGATATTCTTTTCATCCATCCGGAGTATTTCAGGAGTTGTTTTTCCATTTCTTTTCACCAGAGGCCATCATTCCAGAAGAATTCTTCGTTCTCATATTTCAGCTACCGTTATCCATTATCCCAGTGCTTCATTCAAGCGTTCTTTAATCAGCTCATGATCTCTTTGTTCTTTTGCATCAAAATCCCCCTCAAACATATTGTTTCTTCCCGGTGATTCATTCTCTTTCATCAGTCATTTTCCAATTCTTACGGCGGTTCGTTCAAGATTATTTTTCTTTGATTATCATATTAATTCATTCGTTCTTTCCAATCCTACCGGTGGTTCATGAAGACCTTCTCAAGTTTGCGATATGTCACTTCTCAATCCTTTTCAAGAAGAAAAAGTAGTATGCTAAAATCAATTGATTGTCATCAATTTAATTTGATGAAGGTTAAGCATACAATAAATCTTATTCTTATTTCATCCAAGTGATTAATCCCTTCCTTCGGAGTTTGTTCTTGATGAATAAATTCTAGTTCCAAGTCTTTTCGTCTTTTCTTTTCCGGAGTTCAATTTCCTCAGCCATTTTGCCAGAACCTCCATCTAAATCATCGAGGCTCATCTTATTCTTTCATCCTTCAATATTATCTTGTCATTCTTTTGTTATCGGAGTTCATGGTGGTTCTTCATGATTTAATTCATTCTTCAAGAGTTCATCAAGATTTTGTTGGTGGAGTTCAAGTATCTTTTCTTCCCGCGTCTCGAAGCGCAAGTAATTCTTCATTTTCTTTTGAAGTGGAGTTTTGCATTTCTTCGTTCCTCTCAGCTATCCAATCATTTCCGTTTGTGGCCAGTTATCACCTTATGATCTTGAGATGTTATCTATAAGTCCACAACAAGCTTATTCTTTTCGTTGTTGAATTTTCTCAACAACTCCATTCAATCTTTTCTTCTAAGGTTGCTTTCTATTTCATTCATGGCACAAGTTGTCATTTTCTTCTCCATTCTTTTCATTCAACTCTTTTAATTCTTTCCGAAGGTTTTGTGTCATGTCTTCATCAAGTATCATTCCATCCTCTAAAGTTCATGTTCTATTCTTTCCATGTCCAGCTAGAGTGCTGCCTAAATCCTTTCAGTCTTATTCATTTCTTATCTCGTTCGAACCGGAGTTGTTTCTGAGTCTATCGTGTTTCCATGAGCTTTTGATTCTCGTCATTCTCGTCGTTCCTCTCTTATTCTCGAGTGCTCTCGATTCTTTGCTTCTTCTCTTGATTTCTTACTTCACCTCATCCCTTTTCCCTTCCGTCTCGGTCCTAAGATCTCGGGACGAGATCTCTTGTTAGTGGAGGAGTGTTGTAACGCCCCGGATCCGATGTGCCAGGTGTCCGCCAGTTATTCATCGTCGTTGCCATGTCATTTGCTAGTGTGTTGCATTTTGCCATGTCTTCATGTGCATTTCATTTTGCATACGTGTTCGTCTCATGCATCTGAGCCTTTTCCCCGTTGTCCGTTTTGCAATCCGGCGCTTCTATGTCATCCAGCGTTCCCTTCTAGCCTCTCTTCGTGTGCGGGTATTAAACTTTCTCGGAATGGCCCAAGTCTTGCCAAGCGACCTTGGTATACCACCAGTAGACCGCCTGTCAAGTTTCGTGCCATTTGGAGTTCGTTTGGTACTCCAACGGTTAACCGGGTAACTGTAAAGCCCCTCTTTCTTTGCAGCCCAACGCCCTTCCAAAGTGGCCCAAAACCCATCTAACTCCCCTCTATGCTCTCGGTCGTTCGATCACGATCGTGTGGGCGAAAACCGCTCCTCATTTGGACTCTCCTAGCTCCCTCTATCTATAAATATGCCCTTCCCCCGAAATTCGCGGATCAAATCGCAGACGAAACCCTAGCCCCGCTCCCCTCGCGCGCCGGACATGTCCAACCCCGCCAGACATGTCCAGCCTCCATGTCGTCCCGGCCAATACGGTGCCGCCACGTCACCCCGCCGCTGCTCTCCTCCAATCGCGCGCCGCCACTTGTCGCCTCCCCGGCTTCCCTGCCGCCGCAGCCCGCCAGGCCCTTGCGGAGCCCGCCCGAGCCCATCT